>NW_016804410.1:1030700-1033497 GCF_001698545.2 Rhinopithecus bieti
TCTCGATCTCCTGACCTCGTGATCCACCCATCTCGGCCTCCCAAAGTGCTGGGATTACAGGCTTGAGCCACCGCCCCGGCCCAGAAAAGAATATTTTTAAATTTCAAGGTAACGTCCTGCCCACAAGCTCAAGAAAGAATATATACATATAATATTTTAATTTTCTGATTCAAGACTAAGTGTTCTAACTTCCCTGCACTAGTAATACAAATATCATGCAAAATCCTATCACTTAAAGCTATGTTAAATATTAGAGCATAAGTAGTCATATGTAAAGAATGAAACTGGACAAGTAATTGTCATCATATGCAAAAATTAACAGTTTTGAGATGGATTAAAGACTTAAATGAAAGGCCTCCAACTATAAAAATTCTAGAAGAAACCTAGGAAATATTCTTCTAGACATCAGCCTTGGCAAAGAATTTATTACTAAGTCCTCAAAAGTAATCGCAATAAAAACAAAAATTGACAAGTGGGACCTAATTAAACTAAAGATCTTCTGCACAACAAAAGAAACTATCAACAGAATAAACAGACAACCTACAGAATGGGAGAAAATATTCGCAAACTATGTATTCAAGAATTGTCTAATATCTAGAATCTATAATGAACTTAAATCAATGAGAAAAAAAACAAATAATCCCATTAAAAAGTAGTCAAAGAGGCCAGGTACAGTGGCTCACACCTGTAATCTCCGCACTTTGGGAAGCTAAGAGAGGTGGATCGCTTCAACCCAGGAGTTCAAGACCAGCCTGGGCAACATGGCAACACCTCGTCTCTACAAAAAAATTTAAAAATTAGCCAGACATGGTGGTGTGCACCTATAGATTCAGCTACTCAGGAGGCTCAAGTGGGAGAATCATCTGAGCCCAGGGTGACTAAGGCTGCAGTGAGCCATGACTGTGCCACTACACTCCAGGCTGGGTGACAGAGTGGTGAGACCCTGTCTCAAAAGAAAAGAAAAGAAAAGGACATGAACAGACACATCTCAAAAGAAGACATACAAGTGGCCAACAAACATGAAAAAATGCTCACCATGACTAACTATCAGATAAATGCTAAGCAAAACCACAATAAGATACCATCTCATCAACCTGTCATCTACATTAGGTATTTCTCCTAATGCTATCCATCCCCCAGACCCCCAGCCCCCAAAAGGCCCCAGTGTGTGATCTTCCCCTTCCTGTGTCCATGTGATCTCATTGTTCAACTCCCACTTGTGAGTGAGAACATGCAGTGTTTGGTTTAATGTTCCTGTGTTAGTTTGCTGAGACAATAACTTATGTTTAATGTTCCTGTGTTCGTTTGCTGCAAAAGACATTAACACACCCTTTTATATGGCTGCATAGTATTCCATGTTGTAGATGTGCCACATTTTCTTAATCTAGTCTATCATGGATGGATATTTGAGTTGGTTCCAAGTCTTTATTATTGTGAACAGTGCTGCAGTCAACATACATGTGCATGTGTCTTTATAGCAGAATGATTTATAATCCTTTGGGTATATACCCAGTAATGAGATTGCTGGGTCAAATGGTATTTCCGGTTCTAGATCCTTGAGGAATGGCCACATTGTCTTCCACATTGGTTGAACTAATTTACGCTCCCCACAACAGTGTAAGAGTGTTCCTATTTCTCCACATACTCTCCAGCATCGGTTGTTTCCTGACTTTTTAACGATCCCCATTCTAACTGGCATGAGATGATATCTCATTGTGTTTTTGATTTGCATTTCTCTAATAGCCAGTGATGATGAGTTTTTTTTTCATGTTTATTGGCCACAAAAATGTTTTCTTTTCAAAAGTTTCTGTTCATATCTTTTGTCTACTTTTTATGGGGTTCTTAGTTTTATTCTTGTAAATTTGTTTAAGTTCCTTGTAGATTCTGGATATTAGCCCTTTGTCAGATAGATAGAATGCAAAAATTTTCTACCATTCTGTAGGTTGACTGTTCACTCTGATGATAGCTTCTTTTGCTGTGCAGAAGCTCTTTAGTTTAATTAGATCCCATTTGTCTATTTTGGCTTTTGTTGCCATTGCTCTTGGTGTTTTATTAGTCATGAAGTCTTTGCCCTTGCCTATGCTCTGAATGGTATTGCCTAGGTTTTCTTCTAGGGTTTTTATGGTTTTAGGTCTTACATTTAAGTCTGTAATCCATCTTGAGTTAATTTTTGTATAAGGTGTAAGGAAGGGGTCCAGTTCCAGTTTTCTGCAGCTGGCTAGCCAGTTTTCCCAACACCATTTATTAAATAGGGAATCCTTTCCCCATTGCTTATTTTTGTCAGGTTTGTGAAAGATCAGATAGTGCTAGATGTGTGGCATTATTTCTGAGGCCTCTGTTCTGTTCCATTGGTCTATATATCTGTTTTGGTACCAGAACCATGCTGTTTTGGTTACTGTAGCCTTGTAGTATAGTTTGAAGTCAGGCAGCCTGACGCCTCCAACTTTGTTCTTTTATTTAGGATTGTCTTGGCTATATGGGTGTGGTTTTTTTTGTTTGTTTTGTTTTGTTTTGTTTTGTTTTGTTTTAGCTCCATATGAAATTTAAAGCTGTCTTTTCTAATTCTGTGAAAAAAGTCAATAATAGCTTGATAGGATAGCATTGAATCTATAACTTACTTTGGGCAGTATGACCATTTTCATGATACTGATTCTTCCTTTCCATGAGCATGGAATGCTTTTCCACTTGTTTGTGTCTTCTCTGATTTCCATGAACAGTGGTTTGTAGTTCTCTTTGAAGAGGTCTTTCACATCCCTTATAAGTTGAATTCCTAGGTATTTTATTCTTTTGTAGCAAT
>NW_016804410.1:1035687-1056369 GCF_001698545.2 Rhinopithecus bieti
CACCATTTATTAAATAGGGAATCCTTTCCCCATTGCTTATTTTTGTCAGGTTTGTGAAAGATCAGATAGTGCTAGATGTGTGGCATTATTTCTGAGGCCTCTGTTCTGTTCCATTGGTCTATATCTCTGTTTTGGTACCAGTACCATGCTGTTTTGGTTACTGTAGCCTTGTAGTATAGTTTGAAGTCAGGCAGCCTGACGCCTCCAACTTTGTTCTTTTTATTTAGGATTGTCTTGGCTATATGGGTGTGGTTTTTTTTGTTTGTTTTGTTTTGTTTTGTTTTGTTTTGTTTTAGCTCCATATGAAATTTAAAGCTGTCTTTTCTAATTCTGTGAAAAAAGTCAATAATAGCTTGATAGGATAGCATTGAATCTATAACTTACTTTGGGCAGTATGACCATTTTCATGATACTGATTCTTCCTTTCCATGAGCATGGAATGCTTTTCCACTTGTTTGTGTCTTCTCTGATTTCCATGAACAGTGGTTTGTAGTTCTCTTTGAAGAGGTCTTTCACATCCCTTATAAGTTGAATTCCTAGGTATTTTATTCTTTTTGTAGCAATTGTGAATGGGAGTTCACTCATGATTTGGCTCTCTGTCTATTATTGGTGTATAAGAATGCTTGTGATTTTTGCACATTGATTTTGTATCCTGAGACTTTGCTGAATTTGCTTAACAGCTTAAGGAGATTTTGGGCTGAGACGATGGGGCTTTCTAAAAATACAATCATGTCATCTGCAAAGAGAGACAATTTGACTTCCTCTCTTCCTATTTGAATACACTTTATTTCTTTCTCTTGCCTGATTGCCCTGCCAAAACTTCCAATACTATGTTGAACAGGAGTGGTGAGAGAGGGCATGCTTGTCTTGTGCCAGTTTTCAAAGGGAATGCTTCCAGCTTGTACCCATTCAGTATGATATTGGCTGAGGGTTTGTCATAAATAGCTCTTGTTATTTTGAAATATGGTCCATCAATACCTAGTTTATTGAGAGTTTTTAGCATGAAGGGGTATTGAATTTTATCAAAGGCCTTTTCAGCATCTATTGAGATAATCATGTGGTTTTTGTCATTAGTTCTGTTTATGTGTGATTTGCATATGTTGAACCAGCCTTGCATCCCAGGGATGAAGCTGACTTGATCCTGGTGGATAAGCTGGGTTTTTTGATGTTGTTGTTTTTGTTTTCTTCATTCAGAGACGGAGATTCTCTCTGTCATCCAGCCTGGAGTGAAGTGGTGCGATCTCGGCTCACTACAACCTCTGCCTCCCAGGTTGAAGCAATTCTCCTGCCTCAGCCTCCTGAGTAGCTGGGACTACAGGCGCATGCTGCTACACTTGGCTAATTTCTTTTCCATTTTAGTAGAGATGGGGTTTCACCACGTTGCCCAGGCTGGTCATGAACTCCTGAGCTCAGGCAATCCGCCCGTCTCGGCCTCCCAAAATGCTAGAATTGCAGATGTAAGCCACTGCACCTGGCCGGATAAACTTTTTGATGTGTTGCTGGATTCAGTTTGCCAGTATTTTATTGAAGATTTTTGCATCAATGTTCATCAGGGATATTGGCCTGAAATTTTCTTTTTTTGTTGCATCTCTGCCAGGTTTTGATATTAGGATGATGTCATAAAATGAGTTAGGGAGAAGCCCCTCTTTTTCCATTGTTTGGAATAATTTCAGAAGGAATGGTACCAGCTCCTCTTTGTACCTCTGGTAGAATTCGGCTGTGAATCCATCTGATCCTGGGCGTTTTTTGGTTGGTAGACTATTACTTACTGCCTCAATTTCAGGACTTGTTATTGGTCTATTCAGGGATTCATCTTCTTCCTGGTTTAGCCTTGGGTGTAGGTGTCTAGGAATTTTTCCATTTATTCTAGATTTTCTAGTGTATTTGCATAGAGGTGTTTATAGTAGTCTTTGATAATAGTTTGTATTTCTGTGGGATCAGTGGTGATATCCCCGTTATCATTTTTTAATTGTGTCTATTTGATTCTTCTCTCTTTTCTTCCTTGTTAGTCTGGCTAGGCATCTATCTATTTTGTTAATCTTTTAAAAAACCAGCTCCTAAGTTTATTGATTTTTTTGAAGAGTTTTTCATGTCTCTATCTCCTTCAGTTCTGCTCTGATCTTAGTTATTTCTTGTCTTCTGTTAGCTTTTGAATTTGCTCTTGCTTCTCTAGTTATTTTAATTGTGATGTTAGGATGTCGATTTTAAATCTTTCCCACTTTCTCCTGTGGGCATTTAGAGCTATACATTTCCCCCTAAACACTATTTTAGCTGTGTCCCAGAGATTTTGATATGTTGTGTCTTTGTCCTCATTGGTTTCAAAAAACTTATTTATTTCTGCTTTAATTTCATTATTTGCCCAGTAGTCATTCAGGAGCAGATTGTTCAGTTTCCATGTAGCTGTGCAGTTTTGAGTGAGTTTCTTAATCCTGAGTTCTTATTTGATTGTACTGTCTGAGAGACTGTTTGTCACTGGTTTGACAGACTATTTGTATATCTATGTAACAAACCTGCACATTCTGCACATGAATCCCAGAGCTTAAAGTAAAAAAAAAAAAAAAAAAAAAAAAAAAAAAAAAAAAAAAACCATCTCACACCAGTCAGAATCGTTAGTATTAAATAGTCAAAAAATAACATATGCTGTTGAGGCTGCAGCATAAGTTCTACATTATTTCGTGAAAATGTAAATTAGTTCAGTCACTGTGGAAAGCAGTTTGGAGATTTCTCAAAAATTAAAAATATAGCTACCACTTAGCCCAGCAATGTCAATTGGGTTGATACGCAAAAGACAATAAATCATTGTACCAAAACCACATATGCACTCATATGTTCATCACAGCACTATTCACAAGAGCAAAGACATGGAATCAACCTAAGGGCCCATCAACAATGGACTGGATAAAGAAAATATGGTACATATAAACCACGGAATACTATGCACCCAGGAGAAAGAATAAAGTAATGTCCTTTGCAGCAACATAGATGCAGCTGGGGGGGCATTATCCTAAGTGAATGATACAGAAATAGAAAACCAAATACTACATATTTTCACTTATAAGTGGAATTTAAACATCAAGTACACATGGAGATAAAGATGGGAAATGGACAATGGGACTACAGGGGGAGAGAAGGATGGGGAAAAAGGACTAAAAAAGTGCCTATTGGGTATTATGCTGACTACTTGGATGACGCATTCAATTATACCCCAAACAGCACCACGCAGTATACCCTGGTAGCAAACCAGCATATGTACCCCTGAATCTAAAGTAAAAGGTGAAATTTTAAAAAATAAAGCAAAATATTTTCAGAAATATCTAAATTACCTTATTTATATATCCATGAAATAAATACCAATTACAATTTTTAAGTAGGTTATATACTCTAATTTGAATTTGGAGAAAGGTACTCAGACTTAAGGTGATGGGGAAAGATTACAGGGGGAAGGAAAAGAGGAGATATTCAATGAACCAATTCATTGAATAAACAACTGTAATTGAGTGATTTTTAACTGGAGAAATTTTGCCCCCGCAGGGTATGTTTGGCAATGTCTAGAGGCGTTTGGTAGTCATAGCTCACTCACTGTCTCTCTCCGTGTATGTATGGGTGCGTGTGTGTGTATGAGAGAGAGAGACTGACATCTAATAAGTAGAGGCCAAGAGATGTGATATGTGATTAAACATCCTATTATGCACAGGACAACCCTCACAATGAAGTATTATCCTACCCAAAATGTCAATAATGCTTAGATTGAGAAACCCTGATAATCCAAACCTTTCCAGGCCCATAAGCAGACTTGTCATTCAGTTTTGCACTATTACAGCACAGAAGCCAGCATCTGTTCTGATTAGCTTGAGACCTACCAGTTGTTAAATATTTTGAGTATCAGTCACTTAATGGCAAAACTGAGACTGAGACCTATACCTTAAGATTCCAATAATCATTTTTCTTACTATGACGCTACTTCATGTAATGTGTCTGGAGGTCGGTAGTGTTTATCCTGTATTTGTTTTGTAGGAAAGTAATAGTTTGTCGTTTGCTTCATATGAGGAAGGTAAAGATTTTGAGAAAGAAACTCATTTTTTTAGGAATGAATTTTTCTCTGATCTTCTGCTCTATTGCTGTGTGCTGCACACTAGAAGAATGAAAGCAAATGAGTAGTCACTTCTCTGAGCTCCAGCAAAATCAGAAGGAGGTCTGTTCCTTGAGAGTTCTAGTTACTCTGCTTAAACAGCTTTTTGTGCTCTTATCATGCTGAGTATATTTCAGTACTGCAATGTGTATTCTTGTCTTGATTTTGACAAGCTATGGAAATGGGATTTTATGTCCTTGTATGCTTTCATTTGCCGGGTAACTCTTTCTTTCTTTCTTTCTTTCTTTCTTTCTTTCTTTCTTTCTTTCTTTCTTTCTTTCTTTCTTTCTTTCTTTCTTTCTTCTTTCTTCTTCTTCCTTCTTCCTCTTCCTCCTTCCTTCTTCCTTCCTTCCTTCCTTCCTTCCTTCCTTCCTTCCTTCCTTTCTTTCTTTCTTTCTTTCTTTCTTTCTCTTTCTTTCTTTCTTTCTTTTTTGACGGAGTCTCACTCTGTCGCCAGGTTGGAGTGCAGTGGTGCAATCTCGGCTCACTGCAAGCTCTGCTTCCTGGGTTCACGCCATTCTCCTGCCTCAGCTTCCCAAGTAGCTGGGACTACAGGCACCCACCACCAAGCCCAAGCCCGGCTAATTTTTTTCTTTTTTCTTTTTTTTTTTTTTGTATTTCTAGTAGAGACAGGATTTCACCATGTTAGCCAGGATGGTAGCTGGGTAACTCTTAATAATAGAATTATATTTTATACCTATTAAGAAGTGAATAAGAACCCACTTGTGAATTAGACCCTCAAATCTGTCAATAACACTTTGGTTCCATCAGCAACAATTCACTGGGTTTGAGTGAGGGTATCACTCTTTCCAATTCTTAAAAAGCAAATCCTTCTCTAAATTAAAACTGAAAATAAAATTTCAGTATCCAGCTCTTTTTTGCCTCTTCAAATTACACTGCAATTTGTTGTTATTGCTATCCTTGTCCCAAACAATCTCACCAGTAATAGCAAAATATTAAAAGATTTCAAAGAAAGAGTGGCAGAGAGAGATTCAGATGTAGGTTATCAGGGGGAAAATATGGTAGAGTATCTGGTTCTGGCTGCATTCCCCAAATTAATTCATTAGGTTAAATGAGTAATTTAGTGAATAATAAGATTTATTAAACACAAGGAGTTTTTTTTTTCCGGTGGGGTTTCAACCAACAGTTTCTGAACTGAAAACTAAATCCAACTCTCACTAAAATTTGAACTACCAAGCGTCCTTACTAATTGCATTTATTTTTTATTTTTAACTGCCAATGCCATTGCCTAGTTGAGCCTTCTATTACTCTTCAATTACACTTTTTTTTTTTTTTGACGGAGTCTTGTTCTGTCGCTCAGGCTGGAGTGCAGTGGCATGATCTTGGCTCACTGCAATCCCCAGCTCTTGGGTTCAAGCAGTTCTCCCTGCCTCAGCTCCCTGAGTAGCTGGGATTACAGGGGCCTACCACCATGCCTGGAAAATTTTTGTATTTTTTAGTAGAGACGGGGTTTCACTATGTTGGTCAGGCTGGTCTTGAACTCCTGACCTCAGGTGATCCACCTGCCTTGGTCACCAAAGTGCTGGCATTACAGGTGTAAGCCACTGTGCCAGGCTTACAATAGCTTCTTAACATTCCATTTCCCCAGCCTGGAATTCAAGTCTTCCAGCTTTAAACTCCAGTCTAACCTCCAAAATTATGTGTTACATTGGTAACACCAACCTCTTGGAAGACATAGTATTGGTGTTAACTGTTGTCCTTCTCCCCATATATAATATCTAAGAGGCCCTACCATCAGTGGACACACATTTTTCCAGACTTTCATCTCTTCGTAGTCCATGTAGCAGCAGCAATGTTTCAGAGTCAATTAAAAATACTCCTTTGGGAGGCCGAGGCGGGCAGATCACCTGAGGTCTGGAGTTCGAGACCAGCCTGACCAACGTAGAGAAACACTGTCTCTATTAAAAATACAAAATTAGCCAGGCATTGTGGCACATGCCTGTAGTCTCAGCTATTTGGGAGGCTGAGGCAGAAGAATCACTTGAACCTGGGAGGTGGAGGTTGCAGTGAGCTGAGATCAGGCCATTGCACTCCAGCCTAGGCAACAAGAGCAAAACTGCATCTCAAAAAAAAAAAAAAAAAAAAAAAAAAATACCCTGGGATATCTGAGGCAAAATGGCAGTGAGGAGGCAGGACTAACTTGCAGTTCCCACTTGGATGGACAGAAGAGCATGTAGAGACCCACATCATGAACTTTTGCTCCATGAACTACTGCAGGAACATGTCAGCAAAGCTGAGGGAATCCACAGACCCTTTGAAGGAGGTGCATTGCAGATGCAGGCTCCATGGGACAGCTGAAGAACGGTGAGTTGGCTTGCTTTTTCAGGTGGGAGGCTTGTAGTCTGGGGCAAGTTCTCAGCCATGCTCATCAGCTGCCTGGAAATAAACCTGGCCCTTTGGGAAGCACTGTGGTAATAAGACTGGACTTTCAGGCTGTGGGCTGCATGGGAGATGGGTGAAGCCTGTGGCTGTGGCTTTCCCCCACTTCCCTGGAGACCCACATGTGTAATGCAGTAGGCAAAATCCTCCTCAGAACATATCTCCACTGGCCTGGGAACCACAACTCCAAACCCCCACCCAAGGAGAATCTGAGCTCAGGCCCGCCTCAACCCTGCCCCAACCTGATGATCTTTATCTACCTGCTCTGGTAGCCGAAGACAAAGAACATAATCTCTTGGGAGCTCTAGGGCCCCACCCACTGCCTGACCCTCTCTATACTGCCACAGTTGATGCACTTGTGAAAGAGCCACCTCCTGCGTGGAGGCCAACCAACACAAAACCAGTGCACTTAACAAAAACAACCAAAGACCTTCATAGAGTCCACTTCCCTGCTACCTTCACCAGAGCAGGTGCTAGTATCCACAGCTGAGAGACCTGAAGATGGACCACATAACAGGACTCTTTCCAGATACTCCCTGGTACTAGCAGAGCCCGGTAGCTCTGCTGGGTGCCTAGATCCAAAAGAGATATAACAATCACTTCCTGAGAGTTTGGCTCTCAGGAAGCCCCATCCCTAGGGGAAAGAAGAAAGCACCACATCAAGGGAGCACCCCATGGGATAAAAGAATCTGAACAGCAGCCCTGAGTCCCAGATCTTCCCTCTGACATAGTCTAACCAAATCAGAAGGAACCAGAGAAACAATTCTGGTAATATGACAAAACAAGGTTTTGTACCAACCCCAAAAGATCACACAAGCTCACCAGCAATGTATCCAAACCAAGATAAAATCTCTGAATTGCCAGAAAAAGAATTCAGAAGGTCAACTATTAAGCCAATCAAGAAGGCACCAGAGGAAGGTGAAGTCCAACTTAAAGAAATCAATAAAATGATACAGGATATGAATGGGAAAATCTCTAGTGATATAGATAGCATAAATAAAAAGCAAACACAATTTCTGGAAATGAAGAACATACTTAGAGAATTGCAAAATGCCCTGGAAAATCTCAGCAATAGAATCAAACAAGTAGAATAAAGAATTTCAGAGCAAAGACAAAGCTTTTGAATTAACCCAATCCAACAAAGACAACTAAAAAAGAATTTTAAAAAATGAACAAAGTCTCGAGGAAGTTTGGAATTATGTTAAATGACCAAATCTAAGAATAATTGGTGTTCCCAAGGAAGAAGATAAATCTAAAAGTTTGGAAAATATATTTGAGGGAATAATTGAGGAAAACATACCTGGCTTTGCTAGTGATCTAGACATCCAAATACAAGAAGCTCAAAGAACACCTGGAAAATTTATTGCAAAAAGTGCCTTTTACTCCAAAAAGGCACATAGTCATCAGGTTATCCGAAGTAAAAAGGAAAGAATCTTAAGAGCTCCAAGGCAAAAAAATCAGGTAACCTGTAAAGGAAAACCTATCAGATTAACAGCAGATTTCTCAGCAGAAGCCCTGCAAGCAAGAAGGGATTGGGGTCCTATCTTCAGCTTCCTTAAAACAATTATCAGTCAAGAATTTTGTATCCTGCAAAACTAGGCTTCACAAATGAAGGAAAGACAGTCTTTTTGTGACCAACAAATGCTGAGAGAATTTGCCACTACCAAGTCAGCACCAGAAGTACTGCCGAAAGGAACTGTAAATCTTGAAACAAATCTTTGAAATATAACAAAATAGAATCTCCGTAGAGCATAAATCTCACAGGTCCTATAAAACAACAACACAATGAAAAAAAGCCAAGGTATTCAGGCAACAAATAGTATGATTAATAAAATAGTACCTCACATCTCAATACTAATGTTGAATATAATGGTCTAAATGTTCCACTTAAAAGATACAGAATGGCAGAACGGATAAGAATTAAGCCACCAAGTATATGCTGTCGTCAAGAGATTCACCTAATACATAAGGACTCACATAAAATTAAGGTAAAGTAGTGGTAAAGATATTTCATGTGAATGGACACCGAAAGTGTGCAGGAGTCGATATTCTTGTATCAGACAAAACAAACTTTAAGGCAAAAGCAGTTTAAAAAGACAAAGGGGGCAACAGAGCGAGACTCCATCTCAAAAAAAAAAAAAAAAAAGACAAAGAGGAACATTATATAATGATAAAAGGACTAGTCCAACAGGAAAATTCCACAGTTCTAAATACAGATGTACCTAACACTGGAGCTCAAAAATTTATAAAACAATTACTACTAGACCTAAGAAATGACATAGATAGCAACAAAATAATAGTGGGGAACTTCAATACTCCACTGACAGCACCAGACAGGTCATCAAGAGAGAAAAAGTCAACAAGAAAACAATGGACTTAAAGTATACCCTACAACAAATGGACTTAACAGATATAAACAGAACTTTCTACCCAACAACTGCAGAATATGGATTCTATTCAACAGCACATGAAACATTTTCCAAGATAGACCATGTGATAGGCTACAAAACAAGTCTCAACAAATTTAAGAAAATCAAAATTATAGCGAGTACTCTTAGACCTCAGTGGAATAAAATTGGAAACCAACTCCAAAAGGAACCCTCAAAACCAAGCAAATATGTGGAAATTAAGTAACCTGCTCCTGAACGATCACTGGGTCAACAGTGAAATCAAGATGAAAATTAAAAAATTCTTTGAGCTGAATGATAATAGTGACATACCTATCAGAACCTCTGGGATGCAGCAAGGCAGTGCTAAGAGGAAAGTTCATAGTATATTTCATGCCTACATCAAAAGTCTGAAAGATCACAAATACACAATCTAATGTCACACCTCAAGGAACTAGAGAAACAAGAACAAACCAAATCCAAGCACAGCAGAAGAAAAGAAATAACCAAGATCAGAGCAGAACTAAATGAAATTGAAAAAAAAAAAATACAAAAGATAAATGAAACAAAAACGCTGGTCCTTTGAAAAGATAAATAAAACGGATAGACCACTAGCTAAATTAACCAAGAAAAGAAGACAAAAGATACAAATAAGCTCAATTAGAAGAAAATGGGAGATATTACAACTGATACAACAGAAATACCAAAGATCATTCAAAGCTACTATGAACACTTTTATGTGTATAAACTAGAAAACCTAGAGAAGACGGATAAGTTCCTGGAAATGTACAACTCTCCTAAATTAAACCAGGAAGAAATAGACACTCTGAACAGACCAATAACAAGCAGTGAGACTGAAATGGTAATTAAAAAGTTAACAACTGAAAAAAGTCCAGGACCAGACGGATTCACAGCTAAATTCCATGAGATATTCAAAGAAGAATTGGTACCAATCCTACTGACATTATTCCAAAAGATATAGAAAGAGGGAATCCTCCCTAAATTATTTGATGAAGCCAGTATCACCCTAATACCAAAACCAGGAAAGGACATAAAAGAAAAAGAAAACCACAGACAAATATCCCTGGTGAACATAGGTGCAAAAATCCTCAACAAATTATTAGCTAAGTGAATCTAACAGCATATCAAAAAGATAATCCATCATGATCAAGAAGGTGTCACACCAGGGATGCAGGGATGGTTTAACATATGCAAGTCAATAAGATACAGCACATAAACAGAATTATAAACAAAAATCAGATGATCATCTTAATAGATGCAGAAAAAGCATTTGACAAAATCCAGCATCCCTTTATGATTAAAACCATCAGCAGAATCAGCATAGAAAGGATATACCTTAAGGTAATAAAAGCCATCTATGACAAACCCACAGCCAACATTATATTAAATGGGGAAAAGATGAAAGCATTCCCTTTGAGAGCTGTAACAAGACAAAGATGCCCACTTTCTTTTTTTTAATTATGATTATACTTTAAGTTCTAGGGTACATGTGCACAACATGCAGGTTTGATATGTGCCATGTTTGTTTGCTGCAACCATCAACTGGTCATTTACATTAGGTATTTCTCCTTATGCTATCCCTCCCCCAGACCCCCAACCCCCAACAGGCCCTGGTGTGTGATGTTCCCTGCCCTGTGTCCAAGTGTTCTCATTGTTCAATTCCCACCTATGAGTGAGAACACGCGGTGTTTGGTTTTCAATCCTTGTGATAGTTTGCTGAGACTGATGGTTTCCAGTTGCATCCACATCCCTGCAAAGGACATGAACGCATCCTTTCTTATGGCTGCATAGTATTCCATGGTGCATATGTGCCACTTTTCTTACTCCAGTCTATCACTGATGGACATTTGGGTTGGTTCCAAGTCTTTGCTATTGTGAATAGTGCCACAATAAACATACGTGTGCATGTGTCTTTATAGTAGCACAATTTATAATCCTTTGGGTATATGCCCAGTAAGGGGACTGCTGGGTCAAATGGTATTTCTAGTTCTAGATCAGCATATACCTAGGAGTAGAATTGCTTGGTCATGTGGTTAATTCTACATTTAACATTTTGAGGCACTGACAAGTTGTTTTTCAAAGTACCTACACCATTTTATATTCCCACCAGCAATGTATTACAAAAAGGTTCCTGTTTCTCTACATCCTTGGCAAACCTGGTTATTTTGTTTTCTTGATTAAAACCATTCTAGTGGTTATGAAGTGGTATCTCATTGTGGTTCTGATTTGCATTTTCTTATTGACCAATCATGTTGAACGTCTTTTCATGTGCTTGTTGGTCATTTGTATATTTTCTGGGAGTAATGTCTATTCAGGGCCTTTGCCCATTTTTCAACTGGGTTGTCTTTTAATTATTATTTGAATATTGTTATTTAAATATTAAGTCCATTTATCAGTCTTTATTATATTATCTATATATTATTAATTTATTACACTGTATATCTTTATATGTTCTGAATATTAAACCCACATCAGATAGATGATTTGCAAATGTTTTCTCCCATTCTACAGGTTGCATTTTCACATTCTTAATAATGTCCATTGATGTGCAATAGGTTTTAATTTTGACAATATCCAATTTGTTTATTTTTCTATTGTTACTTGTGGTTTTGATATTAAATCTGAGAACTTATTGCCAAATTCGGAGTATCGAGGATTTAGCACTATCTATCAAGAGATTCTCCCACCTCACCCTCCCAAAGTGCTGAGATTACAGGTGTGAGCTACCACACCTGGCCAATAGATCTATTTTTATTTGATTTCTGTGTATGAAATAAGGAAGAGGTTAAACTTAATTCTTTTGCTTCTGGTTATCCAGTTTTCCAACACCATTTGTTGAATGGTCCTTGCATCATTGTTGAAAATAAATTTAGTGTGGGCGTTTAGGTTCATGTCTGGACCCTCAATTCTGTTCCGTTGGTCTCTGTGCCTATGCCTATGCTTATATCAGTATGACATTGGTATCATTATTGTAGACTTGCATTTTATAACTTTATTTTATAATTTTAGTCGAAGTTACATTTTATAATTTCAGTTTAGTTGAAGTTACATTTTATAATTTCGACTAAAACTTCAACAACGTTCTGCAACTTTGTTGTTCAAATGTTAAGACTTTGTTGTGAGAGTTTTCTGTCTGTCTAACATCTTTTTTGTCATTTTATAACTTCAAAGAAAATTCCAGCAGCTTGCTTCTCCTGAAGGAAGAAAAGGTTCTGGCATATGTTTAAACCTTCTCTAGAAAGATACTGAAGAGAGTAGCTAACACCTGGAATTTGGAATTAATTTTATGTCCGTGAAAAGCATCTTTATATTTTATCATTTATGTGTTTTAAAAACTGACGTCTCTCTCTCTGAAGAACCACTTTTATCTGGAATCTATGAAACTTAGAGTATACACCAGGGGCAGCTCTACAGATTGGCACATGCTGTTCTACTTTCAAGCACTTTAATTGCTCTCAGAAGTGCAATTACACACACGCGCGCACACACACGCTATAGTAAATATAGCAAACACTTTTTTTCTGACAACAGTTGGAAACAAATCATTGAAATGAACAGTATTTGATCTTGTTATGTTTTGCTATAATTAAACACACTCTCTGTCTCCCTATGCACGGGTGCACAGACACACACACACACACACACACACACACAATCAAGCAGCCCTAGCTCTAGCCTTGTCTTAGGAAAGAGAATATCCGAAGATCATGTTAGTTGGTTTTCCTTTCTAAATCTGATGTTTAAACTCCTGCCTGTGAACCACCTGAGTACACAGCATTCTATTTTCCTGTCTCAGGGCCCCTTCTACAATCTCTGGCTCCGAGTATTTCCCCTCTTAGGCAGTTAGTAAAGGCCTAACATCTTCGGTGCACTCACGTTTTCACACTATCCTAGAGGACATCATGATCATTACTCATCACAAGCTTTAAGTACTTTTATTTACTGCTGGGCTTTAATCGTCTTCACCAAATTTTACTCACATTCCTTTGAATTATTTTTGTTACACTCCACTGTCTTGCTCATACCTTGATTAAATGGCTGATCTATTAAATTTTCATTTTAAATATCATCTAGCAAATGGGAAGGTGCCTGGAGTTCAATGAAGGCCCCTGTGAAGGGTGAATCCCCTTGCAGTATCCTAAGAAGAAACCCTTTTGTGACACACTTGGGTCTGTCTTAAAGACAAATAATGTCCTGTGCATGAATGTGTTAAATACCAAAACCTTTCTGCTTATCATTCCTCCTGTTGTTCGTTCTCATTTTTCTTAATGCCCAATATGTCACTTAATTTCACATACTTATCTATTTTCATGGCAACTTTGTGAAGTTGTTGTCAATTATTTCAGTTTCATAGGTGAAGAACTGGTATCCAGAGAGTCAGGTCCCTTGGCCCAGGCCTTCCACATGTGTGCTGATTTTGTAGCAAGCCCTGTGAGTTGACATCAAGAACTTCATTGCCCTTTCTTCTTCACAACACTGCTTGAAGTCCTATACATGGCTTCTGAGAAGGAAGGGAAACTTTCACTGGAGCTGCGGGAGCACAGGGAGGGAGATGTTAATTCCAGCGTCTTATTTGGACAGCTTCATATTGGAAGTCATGTTTGGATTGGTCTTTGAAGGGTGTGTAAAATTGTAGCTGAGAAATAGAGTGGAAGAAAATATGAGGTAGAAGGAACAGTGTGCACTAAAGCAAGATGGCATGAAGTTGCCACCATACTTAGGAATTATGAATATTATGAGTGACATGCTGGGCTGCAGGGTGTGGATGAGGGAGGAAAATGGGAGGTGAGAAGTGATTTAGAACACATTAGGCTCAGGCTAATGGTGACTGACCTTGTGAATATTTTTACTTTATTTAAAATTTGAAATGATTTTAATGATTCAGAAGAGTTGCAAGAATCGCAGACAGAATGCCTCCCTGATAAACCATATGAGATTAAGTTGTCAAAATGAAAGTTTTGCCAGTCACCCATAAAATAAAACAGGCAAACAGAAAAACCTACAGATTTAATCCATGATCACGTGTTGCACTTAGTAGTCATGCCTCCTTTGCCTCCTTCGATCTGCAACAGTTCCTTAGTCTTTCCTTGACTTTTCTGACCTTGGTATTTTTGAAGATTACAGACCAGTTCTATAGCATGCCCCTCACTCGGGTTTGTCTGATGTTTCCTTGTGATTAGATGTGGGTTATGCATCTACGGAGGGGTGTCCCAGAGGCAATGCTGAGTTCTTATTGCACGGTATTAGGTGGTATGCAAATTCCATCTGTCCCTCTCCTGTTTGTGATAATTTTGGTCACTTGATTAAAGTGGTGTGTGCCAAGCTCCTCCACTGTAAAATTTCTCTTTTTCTCTTTGTAATTAATACATATTTACTTGGGAGTTACTTTGAGAATATGTAAATACTCAATTTCTCATCA
Organism: Rhinopithecus bieti; assembly: GCF_001698545.2. NCBI lineage: Eukaryota > Metazoa > Chordata > Mammalia > Primates > Cercopithecidae > Rhinopithecus > Rhinopithecus bieti. The sequence goes on from NW_016804410.1 coordinate 1,050,044, forward strand.
AATTTTCACCTACTAGGTTTTAACATCCATTGATATTTATGACATGAATTAGTTATTAGTGTGATGTTTGCCAAATGGTGATATTCTAATTTCATTATTCTTTCTGTATTTACTAGTTGGCTTATCCTGTTCTGTAATTTCTTTCTTTTTTTTTTTTTTTTTTTTTTTTTTTAACTTACAGTGTTATGGAGTTCTGGATCCCTATTCACCGTTACTATGACAATGTAGAACATTGGTAAGGGGAGGTGGGACAGAAAGGTTGGTGAGCCACCTTCTGTGACATCAGGAGGCTGACAGTCAACTGGGGACTGTTTGTAAGCTAAGACATAACTGTTGTAGGGATAGCAAGGTAATTAATCAAAGAGGTAACACCTGGCTAGAAAGCATAAGAAATGCTTCATGGAGAAAATTACATGATGGTATACTGCTCTGTAGCAAATTACCACAAACTTGGCAGCATAAAGCAATACAAATTTATTATCTTACAGTTCTGTAGGTCGGGAGTCTGAAATGGGTTTCACTTCAGTTTTGGAATATTAATAAGGAACTAGTAGGTTAGGTACATCGAGGCCATATTGTGAAGGGTCTTTAAAAACTATAATGAAGAATTTATGGTCAAAGCTGTGATACAACCATGTTTAGGGATGCTTCATTTGGCAATAGTAGGCCAGATTAGAAAGAAGGAGTGGGGAGAGCATTATGGATATTCACGATATGTGGAAATGAGAGGCAGGGACCTTACCCAGGGATATGAGAATGGGGCTAGGACGATGTGTGAGACACTTTGGGGTTGCTACATACTTTATTTAGAAAGTGACTGAATAAGGAGACATGTATGATCTCTTTTGTTCAGTTTTCTGTGGTCTTGAGGCCTCTGTGAATTGATAGGCTAGGGAAATAAATTAGTTCCTGACCTTGTAAGGCTCTCTTTTCTTGCAAATACCATTTTGTTCCACAGTAAGTTCATTTTACTATGATAGCAAGAAGCCACCCAAAACAGGGAAAAAAGTAAACTCGCATATTTTGCTAACTGGGGGAAATTTTTCTGTGGCCATTTGATACCACATGCAATAATTTTTATATGATTGTGTTTACGCCTCAGGTAGGTATTCAGCTACCAGAAGCCTCACAAGACAAGTTTACTGCATTTCCATCAATAGGGGATACCTGCAGCTGCAGCATGATATATCATTGTCTTCCTTGTCTTTAACTTGATTGCAAATCATGTCACTATTTCACCAAGGCGTTCCACAGAAAGTGAATACCCTACACATTTCGTAGAAACATTGTAAAAAGATACTGTTGTCTTTCTCTGTAAAGAGTGCGCAGTCAGCCAAATTCTACTCTTTATGAATCAAAGTTTATTTTACCTTTAACAGTCTTACACGTAATCACCAGTGAGGTGAAGCTGTGGACTTCACATAAGTCAACTTCTTTAAAATAAAATTAAATATATTTTAATGTAAAATTGTAGGAAACTTATAAAATATGAAACATTATAATGAGTAAATTAAAATATTAATTCCATCACTAGATAGAGCTTACCATATCATACTATTATATTTTTCCAATCATTTTGTCTGTTCATTTGACCAGGTCATTTAAAATTAAAATTGTGATCTTATTGTTAATATTGCTTTTATAACCAGTTTTCTTTACTCAGAAATATAATTTGAACATATTCTCTTTCTTTAAATAGTCTTTGAAAACCTGGGTATTAATGACTGCATACGTATCTCTTATGAGTACCTCACAGTTTCAACAAGTTTTCCTTTGTATTGGATGCTAATGTTTTCTAGTTCTTATAAATAATGATGGGGAGGAAATCCTTTAAAAATTATATATGTTTGTTATTTTTTATGACTGTTATAAGTAGAATTGCTAGATTAGTGAGTGTGGAAAATTTTTTTTAATTATTTCATAAATATTTTCAGAATACCCTTCATAAACTTTTTTTTCTTCTGATAACAATGTTAGAAAATTCGGACATAACAAACAAACTAAAAGGAATAAAACTGGGTCTTTCTAAGTGTAGGCACAATTTTCTGTGAACATTGTGTGTGTGAGTAAGGACTACGTTTTGTAATTTTCTTTTTCATCCCTGGTAAGGTTTCTTTAGCCATTTTAGCTTTCTTTTGATTAATGCTTGTTTTGCATGTCTTTTTCCATACTTTTAACCTACATTTTACTTACTTGTGTATTTACCTTTAAAGTGGATTTCCAAAAATATGTAATATATTCATGTGTATGACTGGATTTAAATCCCTCATCTTGGTGGTAGTTTTCTATTTATCCATTATGGTTTTGGTTTTTTAAAATTTTTTTCCTGACTTTTACACGTTTTCTTGGGTGTTATTTAATGCTTCCATTTTACCTTCAGTATTGACTTTTTAATTATGCCTCTTAAAAATATTTATCAGTTGCCCTACAGTTTATGATATACCTATTATCACAGTCTACTTTTATATCACTTTTCTCATAGTATGAAAAATAATATAGTTGTTCCCATAGTACAACAGTTTATTTCCATTTTCTTTCCTGTCATTTCTCCTCTTGTTGTCTTTAGTTCCAGATGACTTTTTTTCTTATAAAATCAGCAAACAAGAAAAACACGAAGTAAAAGCAGTTTTACCTCTGTATATGTTCTATATCACATAAAGGCTGTTACTGTATTTGTTTTAGATTATGACAATATCTTCTGTTTGTTAATTTTTTATTTTATTATTATTATTTGGAGGCAGAATCTCACGCTGTCCCCCAGGCTGGAGTACAATGGTGCAATCTCGGCTCACTGCACTGCCTCCTGGTTTCAAGTGATTCTTGTGCCTCAGCTTCCTGAGTAGCTGGGATTACAGGTGTGCACCAGCACACCCAGCTATTTTTGTACTTTTAGTAGAGATGGGGTTTTGCCATGTTGGCCAGACTGGTCTCAAACTCCTGCCATCAGGTAATCCACCCGCCTCCACCTCCCAAAGTGTTGGGATTACAAACATGGGCCACCACATCTGGCTGACACTATCTTTTACAGTGATTTATATTAAGCAGGTGCATTTTATTTTACCTTTATGTTCACCATTTTCAGCGTTCTTTATGTCTTTGTGTATATCCAGATTTCCATCTGGTATCACGTTCCTTCTCTCTGAAGAACTTTCTTTATAATTTCTTATAGCTTAGATTTGGTGGAAATGCATTATATCAGTTTTTATTTGCCTGGAAAAGCCTTTATTTTGCCTTAACATTGTACAGACATTTTTGCTGGGTATATAATTCTGGGTTGACAGGTTTCCTGTTCATTTTTTTTAAGGTGTCACTATCTTGTCTTCTGAGTCGCATAGTTTCTGAGTAGAAGTCTACTGTAGTTCCTTAGTTCCCCTTAATGTTTTTGGTTTATTTTGTTTCGTTTTGAGACAGGCTGGAGTGCAGTGGCATGATCTTGGCTCACTGCAACCTCTGCCTCCCAGGGTCAAGCACATCTCCCACCTCAGCCTCCTGAGCAGCTGGGACTACAGGTGTGTACCACCACACCCAGTTAATGTTTGTATTTTTGGTAGAGATGGTGTTTTGCCGTGTTTCCTAGGCTGGTCTTGAACACCTGAGCTCAACTTATCCACCTGCCTTGGCCTCCCAAAGGGCTGAGATTATAGGTGTAAGCCCATGTACCTGGCCACCCTTCACGTGTTTTTTATTTTCCTTGTGCTGCCTTAACATTTTTTCTTTATCTTTGGTGCTCTGGAAGGGAGCTTTCTCCAGTTTTCTGCCTCACTCCTAATCTTTCCTTTGAGCACTTGGGGAGGCCCATTATTCCAGACTGACAGGTTAGCCCCACTTGGCCTTTAAGAATTTACTAAAATGTTAGCTGATTCCTTTTTACCCACTTGTATAGAATCACTGCTTCCTCATGTGCTCTGCCACAGGCGAAATACTTTGAGTTTCTCATCTGTCTGTCTTTGGATTTCTCTTTACTTTGTTGCTTTGGAACTTTAGATCTCCAGTGGGCTCAAGAAAGTTTATGATCATTGTTAGGGACTGAGTAACAGTCTTCAGTGGCTTTCTACATTCTACACAGAAATGGAACGCTCCCCTCTACTTTCTTGTCTTATGGATCCTCTCCTATCTCTCTAAGGATATTCAATAAAGATTTTATATTTGAAACTTTTTGGTTTAATTCTACCTCACTTAATATTTTCCTTGTTTTTTTTTTTCAAATTTCCTTTTCATTTGTTTTGTATTTATTTATTGTGGTCTTCAAATATCCAGTGCATCTTAGTTATCCTTTGATGTTTGAGAATAAGCTCCTGACAAGCTGGGTAAAATCTCTGGGTGCCCTGATGGAGCCTGCCAACTTGCAAGCCTTCCTGTAGGGTGTTCAGATGGAAACCATGGTGTTTTGTTTCTACACCTCCAAATAACATAACTAGGACTCTTGGGTCAGTTTCCACAGGCAAGGTTCCTCCCTTCCTCTGACTGGTGTGTATGGTGAGAATGGAGGATTTGGGCGGGCTCTGTTAGCTCTCTGAGATCCTGGCCATGGGAGTGGGTAGAGAGGTCATTGTTCTGTGAGTGAGTTTCATTAGTGACTAAGATTTCCACATCTGTAACTTCTCTGTTTCAATCTACCTAGAGGTTAAAACCTCCAGCCAGTTGCCTTAATGCATGAGGGATAGTTCTCCAGTTGTGTTGGGCAAGGTAGATGACCTCGTGGGGCCAACAGTTTCTATCAAGACTTTAAGACCAACATCTGTGTTTAGCCCCACACTGTTGCCATTAGAAATATTTGGTGCCTGCAATTCCCAAGCTTTCCTGGATTCTATAACATAAACTAGCTACTTCTTACTGGTGTTCTTCTTTAACAGATTTATGTTTTAGCTTTCTAAAATTTCGTTAAGTCACTTTTCATCCATTGGTTTCTTTCTTAGACTTCCAGGAACTTTTGTTGACATTGCTCATTTGCATTTGGCTTTTTACCTGTTCTCATTGTGGCTTTATGTCCTCATATTAGTTTTGTTTTTATTTTATTTTTTGCATAAATAGCATTACATTCATACTATTTTATAACTGCAGAGTTTTCTCACTTAGTGCCCCTTGGTTTCTCCTTCCACCCAGGTTAGTTATTCCCACCGAACAAATGGTAACTGACGCTAATCCCTTAATATTAGTCACCTTGAGCTAACTAGTATATCGAACCACTCCAAAATTTTAGTGCTTTTAGCACATTTAAGATTTTGTTTCTTGCTGCTGGCACAGTATAATCATGGCTGATAGGGGTTAGTTCTGTTCCATGCAATTATTCTGGGACTAGGGTGCCTCCGACTTTTTGATAATCTTTCCATTTTAGCCTGAGAATAGAAAGAAGCTGATGGTTGTACATGGGAGGGCCAAACTTGGAGGTAGCTTGTTACATCATTTCTACCCATGTGGGTTGGCCTGAACTCAGTCACAGGACTACCTGTAGCTGCACAGGAGTCTAGGAAATGCAGTTCATCCTTCTCACCGAGAGGAAAAGCCATCATCTTACACTATATATATTTTGTGGATTCTCATGATTGCATATCCATGTGCACATACATGCTCATATCCATGTGTTCAAAGCCCATGTTCTTTTTAGTCATTGTGTGTGCTGTAAAAATTGGATTATATTAGGTACATATCTTACATCATTTTTAACTTTGCTCAACTATGTCTCATGACAAATTCCTTCCAACTCATTTGTATAGTTCAAATTCTTTCTTTATAATAACTGCATAATATTTTATAATGTGTTATATCAAAATTAACTTAGCATTTTTGTGTTAAACATTCATTTAAAAATGCCTTTATTGATACTTTGTTGTCATTTAGAAGGGAATACAGCTAAAAGTATGTGTTTGTTTCTGCATTTTTTGTTTTCTTTTTAACTAAATTGAACCCTCTTCTTGGTCCCTTGAGCATCTTTAATGGGTCTTTGGAACATGTGACATCTTTCTTCCGGTGGAGAGTGTTGTTCTTAAAGGTACCAGTTATTCACAATCACTCATCTAACAATAACTCAGTGTGAATAGGACAAAACAAAGAAGAATTCAGGAAGTATTCTCTTTATAACTCAGAGTCATTCTTCTGTTACTTAAACTCTTCCAGACTCAAATTATTCACCTTTAAAATGGAAATACTAATTTATACCTGCATACAGTTGTGTGAGGATTAAATAAAATAATGCATTAATCAAACTGCACAAGGCTTACATGTGGAGATATTCATTAGATGGCAGCAGTAATACCAAAAAACAAAGAGTAGCAATGGAGCTTATTTTTTTATTTTTTTATTTTTTGTTTTTAGAATGCAAATATGTT
>NW_016804410.1:1059466-1107909 GCF_001698545.2 Rhinopithecus bieti
GTGCTTGGTAGATCTTCCTCCATCCCTTTATTTTGAGCCTATGTATGTCTCTGCATGTGAGATGGGTCTCCTGAATACAGCAGACTGATGGGTCTTGACTCTTTATCCAGTTTGCCAGTCTGTGTCTTTTAATTGGAGCATTTAGTCCATTTACATTTAAGGTTAATATTGTTATGTGTGAACTTGATCCTGTCATTATGGTATTAGCTGGTTATTTTGCTCATTAGTTGATGCAGTTTCTTCCTAGCATCAATGAACTTTACATTTTGACATGTTTTTGCAATGGCTGCTACCTGTTGTTCCTTTCCATGTTTAGTGCTTCCTTCATGATCTCTTGTAGGGTATTTCTGCATTTTTAAACTGGAAATTGAGCATTCAAACCTGTTGGCTGAATGAACATTTTATTTTAGAGAATAAAGCTATAATAATTGGTATTTTGGGAGGTCATGAAATGTACTTTGTAGAAATAACACAGTTGGTTTCTTTAGATTCTCTAGAGTCACCAGTTGGCTGGACCTGCTGAGTAGATATTCTAGATGTTTCATGAACACATAGAAATATTTAGCTTAGCAAATTGATGTTTTGATGCTCAATGACCACTTTACCTCATAATTTCCTTGCAAAGCTTAAATTACAATAGAAAAATTTACAGTCCAAAGAAATCCTTCCTTTAGTTGCAACCTTAACCATTAACTTTTTTTAGCCAAACAAAAGATTACTGTATTTTAAATGGTACTGTGCTAGTTCCTATGGATAGATTCTGTTGGCGTAAGAAAGGTAAGAGTTCAGAATATAATATAAATTATTAATTAATGAGCTGGGCAGATATGAATTGAGTGCCTACCAAATGTGAGGCACAGCTAGGAGCAGAGGATGTCACAAAGAACAATAAAAATGTAACATGTGAGGATTGCTAGGTCTGTGATAGAATATCACTCAGTGGAAGATGATATGGTTAGTGAAACTAAAAGAAAAACAACCCTAGCTTTTTATTTTAAAATGTTAAGTATTGAGAGACAGAGAGAAATAGAACTCATTGCTCTGTCTCAAATGCCTGCCAAAACATTGGGTTAGATTAGATCCCACACAAGCCATGGTATTGAAGACAGTTCTGCTGGGCGCTCAGCCAGTGCAACACGGATAGGTTGTATTCTGGTGATCTCGCTAGACACAAAAGAAAGTATATTTCTTTACATAGTGTATTCTGTATATAGTACAGCTCAGCCATACTTTGAGCAAAACAATCAATTATAAAATGAGCTCTTTGACAAGCTCCTGAGGTGCTGATATTCCATACTGTAGATCAAAGAGTTCTCCCTATGCTTTAGAAACTAATTAATGATCAAGTAAAAATTATGACATCCTGTTGTAAATGTTGGAGAGTGTAACTTATGTTCTTTTGCCAGAAAGATATTTTAACTTTAATTGTTAGGAGCTGAATATGAATCTAAGACTTCTAGTATCTAAGGTACCATAAATGTGAAGTCACTTTCAACATGTGTTTTGAAATAATAAAGGGTGAACCTGAATTAGGCTTGGCCACGATTGAAGCATCTGATTTTCTTCAAATCTTGTACTTCTGAGTCGTGTACTGAACAGCATGCCACTGTCTCAGACAAGACAATTAGTGACCACTTGGTCCTATGATTGTTTCCATAAAGAGCCCTTCTGTTCATGCAGAACCTACCAGCGGAATGGCAGCTTTCAGGTAGTGGTAACTTCCCGCACTCTCTGTCACTGGGAGGCCTGGGTACTTGGATGATTCACTGCCCTGCCTTGTGAGAGATACCTGAAACAAATGAATAAGTGGCCTCTGAGGGACTTTCTTAGATAACTCAGTTCTTAAAATGATAGTGAAAGCCAGCCAGGGCTGCACTGGTACTAGTCACATCATCCTTCTTCTTCTATTGATGTTCTCTCTTAGACTTCAGGCCCAGAGGCATAGAGCGCTCAGTAAACCTCAAAGTAGCTCTTCAGAAGTTTTGATTTCTACAAATTGCAAGTCAGGAGGCACAGGCTCTAGCTTTGACTTCAATGTTAGTTGTCTTGCCTTGTATTAGTCACTTAAAATGCCAGGTCTCACTTTCCTCATCAGTAGAATTGAGTTTGATGATGTGTCCATCCAGCATGTGTGTTCATGCTGAACATTCTGTCTATTGTGATAGACCCTTGGCAGATCCCTTTTATTACTGGTTATTAAATAGGACTATTGGCCATTACGTAAAACCTGCTTGTCATACAGCAATGATTTTGTTTCCTGAATTGGCCACCAGTATAATTGTGGTTGTTCTGCTTCTCTAGGTCCTAAGGGGCAGGTCACCCAGACTAGGATGTCAGGAACATAAGGTCTTGTGCTATTGATTCATGAACTCAATTCTTTAGAAAGAATGTTCCAGTGGAAAAAATAGGTTGCTGCTTAGGCTGTTGTTCCTAGAGGAAAAATAATTGAGGGTGCCTTTTAAAAAAATTCTGAAACTAGTATTACACCTCCTTATATGGCCTTCTAATATGGAACAAAAAACTGAGGAGTATTACATTTGCATTGCATAGATGCCACGGATCAGATGGCTGTTTCTTGGCATCATCCAGTTTACAGTGCTGGTGGAACATTAGCCAGAATTGATACAGCAGCACCATTTTGTTCGAATGGTACCTCTGATGCCACCAGAACCAGCAGGTGAAAAACTTTGTATCAGTTTTGCTCAGAATTTTGAGGCTAGACTGATACCATTTTGGCTTATATCTCTGTCATTCTTGGCCACCACAATGTAAAATGCAAATGTTTCAGGAAATATATTTTATTCATTCAACAAATATTTACCAAATACTTACTGAATACCAGCTGTATGTTGTGAGGAAATAGCAGTGAAGTGAACGTATTCCTATCATAAGGCTGCCTGTGTTCTAATGGAGCAAGAGAATCAAGAAATATTCAAAACACATACTGTGTTAGGTACCAACAAGTGCTGTGGAGAAGAATAAGGTAAGTAATGGGGTTAGGAAGGGCACGTACATTTGGGAGGGGGGTTCCCTATTATATAAAGAGTTCAGGGTGGGACTGAACGAGAAGGTGACAGTTGAGTGGCGTTTGAGATAAGGTGGCAAGTCTGGAGGATATCTACAGATAACTCTCCAGGTAAAGGAACAACAAGTACAAGAACTTGAAGAGGGAGGATGTCTGCAGTGTTCTAGTTATAGCAGGAGTGTAGTGAACAGGAGATGAGGTCAGAGCAGTAGTGGGGCCAAGTTCTGTAGGGCCCTGTAGGTCATGGTAAGCACTTTCTTTTCCCCTAAGTAATCAAGGAAACCATTGGAATGAAATGGTATAGAAAATTTTAACTTATATTTACCTTAGTTTAACCCTTAAGTGTTTCCTTTTCTGCTTCCATATTTGCATCCTCCAGAAGGACTTTTTCTTGACCCTCAATGCGTTCCACTCCAGGTTCTGGGAATAATCTCCCTAGATCCCAGCTTCTTCTTTTTCTTTTTCTTTTTTAAATTTTATTTTAAAATAGAGGCGAGGTCTCATTATGTTCCTAGACTGGCATTGAACTCAGTGGCTCAAGTGATCCTCCCACTGCAGGTTCCTGAGTAGCTGGGACTACAGGTGTGTGCCGCCATGCCCAGCTGATCCCAGTTTTTAAACACAGTGCCTCCTCCTTTGTCCCTCTTGAGGCCACCACTTCCCTGCAGTCTGTAAAGGAGATGGCTTATTCTGCCATATCCCAAGTAGTTCTCTTCTTCTAAAACAGTTCTCAGCTGTTTGGAAAAACCCCTTCTTCCTGAGGGCTCAGGCTGTTCGGCTTCACTACATCTCACCCCTAATTTTGCCACCATCTAGATGATTTTTAATTATTCTTCATCATTAACTGAAGATATTTGTCACCCAGATCTACCGTTTTACCGGAAGAATTGCTGGTACCATGAGGAAATCCAGGGCTGAGTGGCCGACGCCGTAGCTCGGTAGTTCCTTGATCTTAATTTCTGTGACACTTTTTCCATGCTTTGGTTCAGCCACCCATGCCCACAGCCACAGCTTGGACCTCATTTGCCCACAGCCACAGCTGTGGCTGAACCAAAGCATGCAAGTTTTTAACTCAAAATGGCATGGATTGAGGTGGGACATGAATAAATAATTTAAACAGTATAGCCCAGTATCCCATCCAGCTGTCTGTAGTCCCGCCCTCTCGCTGTCGCAGTTCTACGCCTTGGCCTCCAGGGGGAGCTCAGCCTCTCAGTCCTGAGGCCTGAAAAGTGCTGCCTTGGATCATAGATGCGCTGCGTTTTCAATCTTAGCGGGACGAAGCGATAAGTACGAGGTTGATGGAGCCACGCGTCATCGTTGAGATCCCATTTCTTCCACTTTCTAATGTATAGCACTTGGCAGGCTGCTCAAGGTTCAAGTTTTCACCTAAAAAATGTAGATAAAAAGTGTACGTCACAGGGACTAGATGAGGAATAACTGACTTAATTAAGTCAATACAGTGCTTACCAATAAAAGGAAGCCAGTTAGAGGTGGGTTTTCATTGAGAGGGGTGAAGAGGTTAAAGGCTATTCTTGTTGTATGGGGCGGTCTCCTATATTTCATTCTTGTCTCAAGTAGGAATTTAAATCTTTGAAAAGCTTCTTCCATGGTATTGCTGCACAGCTGTGTGCATGAACTCTCCCACTCCCCCTCCAGCCCTACTTCTTGCTTCCCAAGGTCTACCAGGCCTCAGGGCTGGGATCGGAAGGAAGAAAGTGGGAGTAGGTGGCTTTTGCAAGTCTCCCTGGGCCATATGACATTCTTCTCTCCTTGGGTTCATTGAACAGGGAATATACAGGTACAATGTTTTCCCTTTTTTTGCATGTACATAGCTCATTTCTGAGAATGGCATAGATGCAATTGTTGTTTAAGAGCCATTTAAAACGGTCACAGCCCTTAATTTTCACTTGTTTATCACAAAAAGGGGAAGAAAGATAATGCCTCTCACAGTAGCGTGCCGAGTTTCTTTACCAGGCTGGGACAGGACGAGGTGCTGTCTCTCTCACTTACCTCCCGTTCAGTTTTTAGTCCCCTACACTCAGGTTTCCTTTCGCTCCATCCAACCATATGTGCCCCTCAGGTGCCTGGGTGAGGAAGCCCAGCATGGAAGGGGCCGGGTGTGGGCATGGTTCAAAATTTACACAAAAATGTGGAGATTCAAAATGTAATAAATGGATTTAGATGATTTTTTAAAATATCAGCTCTAAAAGTTAATGCAGAGTTGGGTGTGGTATCACGTGCCTGTAGTCCCAGCTACTCAGAAGGCTGAGGTGGGAGAACCACATGAGCCCAGGAGTTTGAGGCTGCAGTTCTCTGTGACTGTGTCTGAATAGCCACTGCATTCCATTCCGGGCAGCCTGGAGAAACCTCATCTCTTGAAGAAAAAAAAGTAAATGCAACTGCAGAAATACTTATTGAAACATAAGATATCTAGTATAGCTCGTGAAGGAAAGGACAGAAAGCAAAGGAAACCTAGGAGAGCTTAAAAATATTCAGCTTAAAACGTGTTTACAGAAATTAGATTTAAAAAACTAGTGATGAAAACAAATGTAAATTAATTTAAAAATCCATTTAGAAAGTGTTTAAAATAGATATATCTGGAACAAAATAATATAAAAGTAAAAACGATGGGTAAAATATTGTCAGCAAACACAAGTAGAAAATAATAGGATGGCAGTATAATTTTTAGTGAAAATAATTTGAGACAAAATACAGAAATGTATCCAAAAGGGAAAGGGAAATTTTCTGTATATTAAGAATAAATAGAAAGTACAACTCATGCCAAACATTTTCTGTACAGAATGATGTAACATCAAAATACAAAGCAAAAGTGCTCCATGATCTAGCAGTTTTACTCCTGGATGAATTCCAACATAAATGTATACTTCTTATCACTAAAAATAATATACTAGAATGTTCATAGCAACATTGTTAATAATAGCTCTCAATGGAAACCACCCAAATGATCACAATCAGTAGAATAGATAGATAAATTGTAAAATAATAACATAATGGAATGTTATTCAACAATGAAAATGAATGTTCTGAAGGCAATCATCTACCCGACCCTCACATTCAGAATGCTGAGCAAAATACATTCACCACCAGGAGCACGTGCTGTGTGATTCCATTGATGTAAAGGGAAAAACAGAAGAAAACAAATTTCTGTGGTTGGAAGCGAGGGTAGGGATTTCTCTTTGAGGAGGGCGGTGTGGTGCCTAAAAGGGAGGATGATAGGGAAGGGATCCTGAGGCTCTGGAAATGTCCTGGCTTAGATCTGTGTCTGGTTAGGCGTGTATGTTAGTTTTTAAAAAAATGTTCAGTCTATCCACTTGATTTGTGTACTCCTCTTTAAATATATTTTAGTAAAAGCATAAAACACAGGAAAATGATCAGAAATATGGGAGAATTATAGAAAAAATAGTTATTTTGGAGACTTTAGCATATTGCTTCAGACTTTCTGCTTAAAGAACAGATTTTTGAATAATATAGCTAGATTGTATTACTGCAAATGGTACCATACTTTAAAATATATATGTACTCTGTTTAAAAAAATTGTTGACTCTATTTTACACTAAAAAGAAATCCTCAAACCTCAAAAGCAGGAATTCTATATATCACGTGACAGTCTGAAACTGCAATGTGGTAAACTAGATATTAGTATTACTATTTTAAACAAATATGAAAATTACTTGGAATATCTCAAATATATATTTAAGGATTAAATCAAGGCAACACAGATTGCAATTTTAATTGGTTTTTAGAAAATAAAAAGTGAGAAGAATACATATTTTTTTAAAATGTGTCCCGCTGTCTAAACCTGAATTTAGTGGCAATAGTGGCAGATTCATTGTCTCTTATTTTTTTAAATGAAATAAATTATGTTTATAATTCAATTTGACAAAACAAATATAAAATAAACCAAAGAAAAGTAGGAGGGAGGTAGTAATAAGAGTAAAAGCAGTAAACAATATAATTAGAAAAGAAAAAAGAAGGAAAAAAGAGCTGATGATTAAATCTAACTACTTATTGCTTGGAAAGATAAATAAAACTATACGGCCGGGCGTGGTGGCTCAAGCCTGTAATCCCAGCACTTTGGGAGGCCGAGACGGGCGGATCACGAGGTCAGGAGATCGAGACCATCCTGGCTAACACGGTGAAACCCCGTCTCTACTAAAAAATACAAAAAACTAGCCGGGCGACGAGGCGGGCGCCTGTAGTCCCAGCTACTCGGGAGGCTGAGACAGGAGAATGGCGTGAACCCGGGAGGCGGAGCTTGCAGTGAGCTGAGATCCGGCCACTGCACTCCAGCCCGGGCGACAGAGCAAGACTCCGTCTCAAAAAAAAAAAAAAAAAAAAAACTATACAAAATAGAACTCTAGAAAATTTAATTAGGAATGACAGAACACAAACATAAAGAGGAACAAGAAGGAATTTTGAAATAAACAGAGTTCTTTATATCATGTTCAATATATATTTTTAATTGCAATTGTAGGAGATTGTAATTACAAAGATTTAATAATGAGACTAAAACTTTAATAGACATAGAATGATTAGAGAAATCTGAAAGATTTTCAGAGTCTTCTTTTTCCAATTCATGGTTTGAGGTCAGATGGTTGCTTGTAAGTTTTTTCAAACTTCTAAGGAGGCTTTTGTTGGAGCTTGGGAGTCAGAAACCTGGGTGTCACCTGGCTCTGCCAGGTACTCACATGGCCTTTGACCTTGGCCAACCCACTTAACCTTGTTGAGTGAATGAAAGTACCATTGAGGAAGTGCTTGAACGCAGGTATGCCTTAGCCTTCAAGAGGTTATGATTAAGTGAATTAATGTATCTGAAGTTCTTAGCATCAGGCCTGTTAAATGGTGAGCATTCAATTAACATTAGGTGTTATATCATACAATGTTTTGTAGTATATGGGAATCAGAATATCTATGAGTAATCTTTTGGTATTTATATATATATTTTCAGGTTATCCCAATCCAGAAAATTTTTCCTGGACAGAATACCTGGAAGCTACTCAAACCAATGCAGTTCCTGCCAAAGTTTTTAAAATGGTAAGTTCTGTATGGGTACAAACTCTCACCTTTAAACAATGTTTGTATTGAGTCATGCCTTCATTTGGCAGTTTAAAATTATTCTAATTTAAAATTATTCTAGTTTTTTTCTTTCTAAATTCAAGTAGTAATTTCATCACCAGTATGCTTTTCTTTTAGTTAAAAATACAAAGTAGGTGACTCATTTGCTATTGTCCCTATATACGGATGTAGATGATGGTTTCCTTCCTTGAAAAATGGTAAATCAGAGGTACAGTTGAAAACACCTCATCAGCTGCTGATGATCCGTTCCTTACATTTCTGGCGCTCTTAGTCTGTTGAGTGAGAACTCTGAATGTTCACAGTGTCACGCTCTCAGGGGCTGTTTGAATGTCTGCGATGCTATAACAAAATAGGTGAGATGCATAGCCTTTCTGTGGATAATTTTGTGTATTTTGAGGTAAACTTTTCTTTTAGCATTTGTTAGAATATTAATTTTTAAAGTTCAAATTTGTACTTACATATTTATTGTAGGATTGAACTAAATATAAATTAATTTCTAAAATAAAGTACATAGGTAGTACAGTTAAAGATATTTATTTCCTGAACCTAAACCAGTGGTCTTCAAACTCTATTTCCTTTCAGTTCTCTGTGCGTTTCAAGTTCCCCAACTCGTCTTTAATCAGAATTTTATATATTGGGCTTCTACATATGATTTCATTTACTGAAAGTTTTCTAGAGATCAAGAGGGGTTTGAAACAAAATGGTATTTCATTTTTTGAAAAAACTGATTGTAATTGACTGGGTTTGGGGGGAAATGTCCATACAATAAAATCAGGAAAGTGGAAGTGCTGGAGTACGAGGAAGAGTTTTAAGAAGAGCGAAGATTCAGCAAACAAAAATGCTTACTGTGCTTGACTTTTCCAAGAGGAAAATGACAAGAAAATAAAATTCTGAAAAGTAGCGAAGAAGGCAACTTTCAGGCTCTGTCCTGGGTTATTGTGGATTCAGCTCAGGGATGCATCTTAGGCATCTACAATGCTGAACTCTTCCACCTCTGTTGTTTAGGACAGTGACGTTGGGGAGAACAGAAAGAGTCTCAGGGGTGAAAGACCTAATTATAGTCAGTATACTCCATTTAGTAGATGTAATAATGCATCTTACAAAGAAAATGTGTTCTACAAAAGCTGAAGAGAAACACACCAGATATTGCAGAAAGATTTGACTGTTTCTTACTGACATATTAGTAGGGTTTTTTTCCTTTTGCCATTTCTAGACTTGAAAAATTCAAAACACTTTCATTTCCAGTAAAACCAGTTGAACACTTTTATGTGTAATAGTTTTCAAAGTGAAACTTTTTGCCAACCTGTAGAAACTATCAGAGTTGCTCTTGACTTTGATTTTTGAGAGTTGAATTTCCTTAGTTTCCATGATTTGGTTAAGTCCAGTGTCTTTTTTCTTCCTCTGTGATTATGACTGCTGGTGTGTCTGTGGTTATAGACTCTTGATTCCTAGCAATGTAAGACTTGACGTAAACCATCACACAGATCACCTGTCTCTTGTTACAGATGAAATGACAAAAGCATAGGTTATGACTTTAAAATGTATCATAGTATGATTTTAAAACAGTTTAACAGCTGAAATCACACAGCTTTTATCTAAGCATATTTTAGATTTATAAAGGATCATGTTTATCCTTTCTGAGTATTTATTAAATAATTTTGCCTTCTGTGCCATACACTTTGAAACTGGGCAATGAGGATAGTTAATAGTTTCTGAAATTATATGGTCAAAATCAGAAAGAAGGAAAAAATCTAAACCAATATAGAAACTGTAATAAGATGGTTTTTGAATTTTAGTGTAATCATTAACAAATTTATGATATAATCTGTCTTTGTCTTTTAGCTGTCTTTAAAACGGCCAAAAGTTATTTTTTCTCTCACAGGTTTTTGTGAATCAGATGAAATAATATGCATACAGTCCTATGTGCACTTAAAACTAAATTCTGGCCAGGCACGGTGGCTCACGCCTATAATCCCAGCACTTTGGGAGGCCAAGGTGGGCAGATCACCTGAGGTCAGGAGTTCAAGACCAGCCCGGCCAACATGGTGAAATCCTGTCGCTACTAATAATACAAAAATTAGCTGGGTGTGGTGGCGCATGCCTGTAATCCCAGCTACTCGGGAGGCTGAGGAAGGAGAATCGTTCGAACTCAGAAGGTGGAGGTTGCAGTGAGCTGAGATCGCACCACTGCACTCCAGCCTGGATAGCAAGAGTGGAACTCTGTCTCAAAAACAAACAAACAAACAACAACAAAAAAAACAAATAAAACCTAAATTCCAGTTGTATTAAAGATCGACTTACTAAAACTGAAACAAT
Source organism: Rhinopithecus bieti (assembly GCF_001698545.2). Lineage (NCBI taxonomy): Eukaryota > Metazoa > Chordata > Mammalia > Primates > Cercopithecidae > Rhinopithecus > Rhinopithecus bieti. Next base: position 1,069,905 of record NW_016804410.1, read on the forward strand.
AGTATTTTAGAAAAAATTAGTAGGAGATCTGAATTACTGAATTTTGCATTTTTTTGTACTTATGACATTTACAGAGGTTGCCTCATGGTTTTCTGCCAAATATGAAACTTGAAGTTGTGGATAAACGGAACCCCAGGTTAATTCGTGTTGCTACGATTGTAGATGTTGATGACCAAAGAGTAAAGGTACATATTTTAAATTTACTATGTTATTATATCAGTATTTTTCCTACATTAGTATTTTTCCTCTACCCTCCCATTCTATGAACCTCCCTCATGTTTTAATTCATCTGCACAGTAGTTTTCTGGGGGGAAAAACATTCTGGATTTGACCTTAAAGATTGACCCTGGCCAAGATGGGACTAGAGAATCCCTAAAAAAGGAGAGGGTGTAACTCACACCTTACACTGGCGACAGAGGCTCTGATTTTTTGGTACAACAGAAGAATAAAACTCCAGCTGGCTTAATTTCTTGTCACAGGTCTTTGGATGGAGAGATTCCCAGCTTATGTGTATGTACAGGGGAAAATCTGTAGATGAGACGTGACTGATTTTGAGAGATATTCTAATACATTTCTGTTTGGATTTGGTGTTTTGACTCTTACTGTCAGTTCTTTTTTTAAGCTTCTTTTATTGGCATTATTCTATTTTCTTGAAATCATTGTCATTAAACAGCTTGCCAAGAACAATTAAATCTTTGTTTCCTGCTTTTCTTTGTCAAACAAAAAATTAAAAACAGTTTATTCACTGTAACTAAAAACAAAAGGAGGTCAGACTTCGAATTTAAGGATTTGATTTAAAATTATTTTTCTATTACTTATCTTTTTATTTTTCTTCATGAGAGCTGACAAGCATCTGTAGAATTTATTAATTTTCTAACAAACATATTACACTTCAAAAATTATTTTCATGCACATTATATTTTCTATTTCCATAATAATAAAAATTGAAGTCAACTAAATTTTAATACACGGCCACTATTTTAAAAGTTTAGGTTTGCTATTAATTTAAAGAAGAATTTTTTAAAACTTGCCCTGCTATTGCCTACATCTGAAAATAAATAATCCTGATTCAATTCTAATAGAGAACATTTAAACTCAAGTCATACATTTTAGTAAAATTTAGAGATGAGTGTCCGCGCTTGGCAATAGAATTGATCAAAGGAATTTTACACTGGAAAGTCCTTTACTCTTCTGTCATGAATGGACAACAACAAAAACTATTGCTTTAAATAATTATTTTCGGGAAAAACGTAACCGGCTTTTAACCATATACCTTTCTTTATTCAATATTTTAAGTTTAATTTTTGTAAACAACCTATTCTCTTCATTCTTATTCTATTTCTGTCATTTTACTCTTTTACTCTTATGGCATTTTTCACATGGAAATGACCTTTTGCATATCAACTAATTTGCTTGTTTAATTTCAGTGATATTTCTATATTAACCCTTCCCTCATTTTAAAGAAGTCTCAGTTCTTCAGTCCCCACAATGACTCACGCCTTAATCTCTAGCCCATTTTTGGGAGGCCGAGGCGGTGGATCACCTTGAGGTCAGGAGTTCCAGACCAAGCTGGCCAACACACTTGCCCCGCTGAACGACTCCCATCTCCATTTAAAAAATAAGAAATTAGCTGGGTATGGTGGCATACGCCAGCCCATTCCCACTCCCAAGGCAACGGTAACCCAGCCCTGCCTTGGCCGAGGCCTGAGGGCAGGAAATTGCTTTTGAAGCCCAGGAGGCAGAGGTTGCAGTAAGCCGCCAGATCATGCCACTGCATCTCAGCCCTGGGCGCGACTACGAAGCTGGACTCCATCCAAAAAAAAAAAAGAAAAAGAACAAAAAAAACAATATACCCTACTATATATTTATAACTTATATACTATATAGTATTGCATTTCTAAGATAAGCTCAATCTTAATAGCACATCAAATCTGACTTAGATTTTTAGTTGACAGACTATTTTCTTATTGTTCATAAGATATTTACTGTAGCATCGATTGATCATTTGTTGCCAGTTTATGAGCAAGCAATTGAAGTTTTCCTGCTCTCGGCTTTGCCCAGTACATTCCTCTATTCTTCAATTAATGTGTTGATCATATTGTTCTGTTATTCTCTAATTTTCTTTTTAAAGTCAATATTTTTCAAAGGCAATCTTGATCCCAGCACATAATAGATGCTTATTGTACGTGTGAGTGAATTAAGGAGGGTGTGGAGGAGTGAATGGCACTGAATGTACTTTGGCACTCTGACTGTTATCTGAGTATGCACAAATGATTGTGTTGGTCAACAAGCACTCTTCTCTTGTTTTCAGTTATTTTCATAACTACTCTTCTCTTGGCCATCTGGAGTAGTAATGTATTGGAAAATGCCCTCAGACAAGACTGATCTGGGTTCAAATTCCAGCACTGATTTATTTGACTGTGTGGTAACTTGTGAAGTTACTCAACATATTTGAACTTTCCTTATCTGTAAAGTGATGGCATCAACCATACCTACCTCACAGGCTTGTTGTGAAAATTCAGTGAGGTCGTGTATGGAAAATTCCTGAAACTCTACCTGGCTCTTTATATTATAGGTACTTTAGCAGTAGCTGCTGCTGTAATTAGTTGGCGCAAGTACCCTGTGCTGCCCTCCCTGGGTGTACTTATTTTCTGTATAAGGGACCTCATGGAAGCAATTGTCATCAGTAGATGGACAAAGAACAAGCCTACCCTTGTTGGTTCAAAAAGCAGGAAATTTGATTGGAATTATGTGGGGGATGTTAATGGGAGCAGATGTTACTGTGCTGCATGCCTGTGTTTGATGGTGAGAGCTGAATCAGCCTGTTCTAACTTCAACAACTACATTTTCAACAATGCCTGTGGTGGTGATGGCACTTAGTCTTTGTCAGACACCATTCTAAGGGCTTTACATTCGTTAATTGTATCCTCCTGCATCCATGTGAAATAAGGTCCATTATATAGATGAAGAAACTGAAGCCCACAGAGGTTAAATAACTGGTTCAAGGTCACAAGATAGTACATTTGGGAACAGGGCTTTAAACCCCAGCTTTCAAACAGATGTTTTCAACTCTAGAGCTTATAGCATTCCTACTCTTCCTACTCTTGTGTTCTAATTTTTATCCTAAATAACTCACTTCCTAGTGGGAGAGCAGATGTGTAGGATGAGGAGTTGTGACTGCCCACAACCCCACTCACTTTGTCACTTGTGTCCAAGTCCACATTGCCTGTCCTGCCTGGAGGGTCCTGTGTGGTACTGGCAGTTCTAGACAGAGCACGACAGATCCACTAAAGATGACTTGATTTCCTTCTGCCACTCCCCGAATATGTGGTTGGCCTTGTGTATTTTATTAGTTCTATTTTTATTATACCTTTTTTGAGATACAATTCACATACCTTAAAATTCAATGGTCTTGAGTATATTCACAAAGTTGTGCAACCATCACCACTAAGTTTAAATATTTTCATCACCCCAGAAAGCAACCTTGTACCCATTAGCAGCCACTCCTCATTCTACCCTCCTTCTACCCAACCAAACCCCTGGTAGTCACCAATCTATTTCCCATAGTGTCTATGGATTTGTCTAGTCTCGGCAATTAATATAAACAGAATACTATAATATGTGATCTTTTGATTGGCTTCTTTCACCTGGTATAATGTTTTCAAGGTTCATCCATATGGCAGTAAGTATCAGTACTTCATTCCTTTTATTTCTGAATAATATCCGTTGTATGGATATACCACATTTTGTTTATCTCCTTCTCAGTTGATAGACATTTGGGTTGTTTATTTTGGGCTATTTTGATTACTGCTGGGATAAACATTTACATATGTTTTTGTGTGAACATATATTTTCATTTCTTTTGGATATATACCTAGGAGTGGAATTGCTGGGTCATATGGTAACTCTATATTTAAGATTTTGAGGAAAAGCCAAAATGTTTTCTGAAGTGGCTGTACTGTTTTACTTTCCCATTAGCATTATATGAGGACTCCAATTTCTCCACATCTTCACCACCACTTGTTACTGTCTGATTTTTGTTTTGGTTTGGTTTTTTGTTTGTTTGTTTGTTTTTGCTAGTTTAGTGGGCCTTATGGACTTCGGGTCTAAAGAAATCAGGATTATTATTATTTATATGTGCTCACTAATAGTATCCCGGCTAAGAGAATTGGGATGAAATAACTTGCCTAGTGTTTGTAATAGTAGAAGTGGTAACAGTAGTGGATGTAGTGGTGCAAGTATCAGAAGTAATAGAAGCAGTAATAGTAGAGTGGGCCCTTAGCAAGTATGTTATGTATCATATTTTTGGCTTCGCATCAACTCTTTTAAGTAGACGTTATTTTTGCTGTGTGGTTGACATGGAGAACTTAAGCAATCTGATGAAGATTTCAAGGATATCCATGTTTCTAATCCGAAACCAGTATTCTGTATGTTTTAGCAATTGCCCTGTAGCTGCAATAAGCCATTGGAATTAGAGACCATACCTGGTCAGTGCTGGGGGATAGGACCATGAGCAGCCTCATCCAAGATCCTCTACTCGCTCACCCTCATAAATCCACTTAAACTAGTCAGGCCAGATTTTCTGATTTTCATACTGAAAATACTCATTTGGTGATGTGTGGTTCATTGGCAGGTGAGTGGTGAAGTTTTTCTTGCCATGGCAGGGTTTTAAGATGCTAGTTTATTAATTATGATAGTTGCTCTCTAATAAATATTTATGATGTACTCGGTGTATCTTGTTCAATTTATAGCCAGCTATTATGTTTAATAGTTATTCTTTTGTTTGATTGTACAGTGTGTGCTGTTATATCTGCAAGCCCATTACTGTCACCTTGTTAGAAAATGCACATTAAATTACAGTAGATGGATGGATGCTTTTAGGAAGTTTAGCCATTTTTTGTGGGAAAAAGTATTCTACAAATAAATGTAAAGGAAGGACTTAAAACAGAGTAATATTTGATAAATATTTGCCCTGTGGGAAGTGCAGCTAAGCTGTGAAATGAATTATAAATGAATTTCAAATTGATGTTTTAAGAAGTTCTACTGAATCATTAATAAATTGAGTCCTTCAACAAGTCTTTTCCTATTTAATGCATTAACTGGACATATTTGTGGCATTTCACAATGAAATTAGAGCATCATGACCAAGAGGAATTGTTATGGCTATCTAATTATATGACTAGAAACTATTTTGGATTTTACCAATAAGACCAATAAGTTCAAAAGCTCTTGTCTGAGAAAAACCTGCAGGAGTATTAATGCAAAGCAAAAGTCCAGATATGAGTCAGTGATGTTCACTTTACTAAGGGTCACCTGTGCTTCCAGAAAGAAGCCACCTGACCTCTATCTAACTGACATGCATTTTTTTTTTTTTCAGACAGGGTCTCGTTCTGTTGCCTAGGCTGAAGTTTGGTGGCACGATCATGGCCTGCCGCAGCCTTGACCTCCATGGGCTCACACAATTCTTACACCTCAGCCTCCCTAGTAGCTGACTACAGTGTGCGCCATCACACCTCGCTAAGTTTTGTGATTTGTTTTTCTTTGCAGAGATGGGGTTTTGCCATGTTGCCCAGGCTGCTCTTGAACTCCTGAGCTCAAGTGATCCACCTGCCTCGGCCTCCCAAAGTTCTGGGATTATAGGCATGAGACATCGCACCTGGCCTGGGATGCATTTTTAACAAGGGCTTTGAAATATGAGGATAGAACAAGATACCAACATTGAAAACAACTGTCCTTTGATCTAAGCTTATAATTAATGGTCATCACAGTGTCACAGTGATTGATAGCTGTCTTCATCTGGGAAGGAGACTGGGACAATTTCAGAAGTGTTATGACCCATCAATGAGAAGATAATTTCTTGAGTAGGTAAAACTATAAATTAGTGTCAGCCATGAATTGCAGAAAAGTTGAAGCAGGGAGAGTGCTCAGCCAGGTGAACGTGCCTCAGTGAATTCCAGGTAAAACGAAGAACAGCAGTGACAGCACTAGAGCTGGCTCGCTCAAACCCCTATGCTGCTGTGCCCTGCTTCCCATTTTCTTACTCTTTTATTCTTCACAGCAACCCAGTAAAGTAGCACATGTGAGGAAATAGGCACAGAAAGCTTGAGGGACTTGGCCAAGGCTGCACAGCTTATAAGTGGTAGAGCCAGGTGGGAACCAGTCAGCCTGGTTCTTCAGCCTGAGCTGTTAAACCAGGTGGCAGTGCCTTTTCTGTAAGGAGCCAGAGAGTAAATATTTCAGGCTTTGTGGTCCATGAGGTCTCTGCGGTAACTGCTCAACTCCACTGTCCATCACAAAAACAGCCAGAGACAATATATAAACAAATAAATGACTCTGAAATTTGCATCCCACATAGTTTTCACATGTCATGAAATAATCTTCTCTTGACTTTTTCCCCAGCCATTTAGAAATGTCAACACCATTTTTCGCTCATGGGACGCACAAAAACAGGTGGTAATAGGGGTCTTTTTGGCCTGTGGGCTGTAATCTGCCAACCCCTGTCTTAAGACATACTGTATTGGTTAGACTATTAGATGAGTTTATTTAGTTGTTACCTTTAGTATAAGTAGTTTTGTATCCTTGTATTATTTTTTCCAATATTTTATTTTTGGACCAAATCACATCTATATGTAATTTTCAGTCTAGTTTTAGATAAATTTTATTTATTTAAATTTTTTAGATTACTACATCTGTAGTAACTTGTTAAAGTAGTAATAGGAAACTAGAACAACTACGTTCTGGAAATACATTAATCTTGTATAAAAATCTACTCATCCTCTTCTCAAAGAAAACTCTCCTTTCCCTGAGTCCATCATCCTTTCTTATATCACAAGAATAGTCTAAAATTTAAATTTATTTAAACTTTATTTAAAAGTCTAGTTCTTTAACATAACATCTGTATGCAGAAGTACAGTATACAGAGAGAAGAATTTACAGTATAGTGTGTGCACCAGTAATTTCTAACAGAGCCTTAAAACAGAAACACAGTCTTTCCATAACCTATGATTAGCAAGATCTTAATCAACAGTAACAGTTGCAGCAAAAACTGGTTACAAACCATCCATAGAAACAGGTATTTAGCTATTAAGTAACAAAGAGGTAGAAGAAATGCGGGCTACCATGTCATCAACAGCTTCTAGATTTAAAAGAAATATATATTTTTTCTCCTATCAATCGATAACCCTCTATTTATTCGGTTTTCAGTGTGAAAGTAGCCAAGCCCCTGAAAGGATGTATAGTCTCTCACTATATTTGTATTCTCCGAGAACTGTAGCAGGGATTTACCTTTCATATTTTTATTAAAGTCAGTGTACCAAGAATGGAAACACGTGCCACCGAAACACGTGGCCTTGGAGATGAATTGGAGCCTACGCTAGGACTCCTTGGATAACTTCCCCACCCTGTGCCCATCTTACCAGCCTGACCTGTGAGATCTAATGAGATCCTGACATGATTGTTTGGCTAGAGCCATCAGCTTAGTGATGAGCTAGATAGAATAGAAATAGAATGTTTCACAGTTCTTTATGTACAACACTGTGCAGAAACTTCTTAAATAAAAGATGATGATGTAGCACTAGTTGTTCTTAACTCTTCTTTTTTAGGGATATGCATTTCTTGGAGTGTCTGAGGGATGCCACAGATAGCTCCCATGCAAAATGCACATATACTTGTACACAAATACAGGATTATATTTGTGTTTCAAGGGTTAATGGGCCTTTGAGTAAGGACCTCATTTTAGACCAACAGTTCTTGATAAAGCAGGCTCTTCGTTCTGCGTACCCTTGGTCCTTCATTCAAAGCTTTATATTTGCTCAACAAGTGTAAGTAAGACCTCTGACCTGCTGTGATAATGAAGCCCCCTCATTTCCCAGACCTTCAGTCAGCATGTGCAGTATGTACTCACTCTATTCCTTCAGAGCAAACAAGAATCTGTGGGATTTGTCTTAGCTCTGGAGGAGACATACACATTCTCTGCCATTTTCCTGAACAGAAGTGTACTATTTCTGACCAGCTGCGGTTCTGACATTCCAAATGCCCTTACTAATACTGATACTTAGCTAATTATGCCAAACACCGTCTCTTTTCCTCACATCCTGCTTTGTAGGCACTCTATTTTTAACCGCTGGAAGAATATCTTTCAAAAATAAATAAGTGAATAATGGACTAACTAAGCAAGATGGTGACCACATTCTCCCCCCGACTCCTTCTTGCAAAATCTATGCCATTTCTTGTGATATAAGAAAGGATGATGGACTCAGGGAAAGGAGAGTTTTCTTTGAGAAGAGGATGAGAAGATTTTTATACAAGATTAATGTATTTCCAGAACGTAGTTGTTCTAGTTTCCTATTACTACTTTAACAAGTTACTACAGATGTAGTGGGGACAGGTTGATAGGTGCAGCAAACCACCACGGCACATGTATACCTATGTGACAAACCTGCATGTTCTATACATGTATCCCAGAACTTAAAGTAAAATAAAAAAAAATAAAAAATAAAAAACCAGCACAAATAAAAACAAACAAACAAACAAACAGACAAACAGTATGTTACATTTCTCTAGGTCAGAAGTATCACTGGGTTAAAATGAAGGTGTCTGCAAGGCTGGTTCCTTCTGGAAGCTCTGGAGAAGAATCTATTTCCTTGTCTTTTCTACCTTCTAGAGGCCACCTTTACTCCTTGGCTTCTGGTCCCTCTCTCCATCCCTATTCAAAGCCAGCAGCATAGCACCTTCAAACCTCTGCCTCGGACACTCCTATTTTCCTCTTCTAAGCACTGTTGTAATTTCTTTGAGTTCACTGAATAATCCAGGACAATCCTCCATCTCAAGATCCTTAACTTGACCACTCTCATAAAATTCGCCTTGCCATATAAAGGGACCTATTCACAGGTTTCAAGGATTAGAATTTCGCCATCTTTGGGAGCCTGTTATTCTGCCTTATGCAGTTGTTTTACGTAACAGTAAGATATTCATGAAAAAGAAGTAGAAGAGATGAGGTATACTGTGTAATCAACAGCTTTCATTGACTGAGCACTGCTAAGGTAGAAGAAAGAGACCATCCCAGGAGCTGTGGGCCCTGCAGATATGATGCATACCTGGAACCTGCCCTCACCATCTACCTGGAGAGAGAGGATAGTGCATCAGTTCAGTGGGATAGTGCAAGGCACAAACCCTCAAGTACTGTAAAAGCTCCAAATGCAGGGAGCATTGTGCTGAGGGGCAGATGGCTTCTCAAGAACGGTTTTTCTCCTCTTAGAAAAAGTATATAACATGCCTTGTTTTATTTGCATTTCCAAACACCAAATGCTTTTATTTACTATCATGTAGAGACAAAAGAGACTCTGCATTTAATTCGTTTTAATGTAAACTGTGTATACATGCGCGTATATATGGATGCACATATATATTTTTTTCTTTTAAAGCGATTGAAAACCCCTTGGACAGGTGGTCTATGCAAGATTTTTATTTGGATTGTGACCAGAGGAATCATGAGGAGTTACACAGCTGTCGAAGCCATCAGGGCTCAGCTGTGGGAGAAGGGGCAGTGGCCCTAGCCCAAGCAGGAGCCACAGAGCTTTTTCTTTTCCTCCTGCCACTTGGTAAAGACTCATTCCCAACTTCTCCAGCCTGAGACTCCATCTGGAAAGGCTTGGTACAGGTAGGGCTCTCTAGAGACTTCCCAGTCAAGATCAGCAGAGTGTAGTGTCTGCATCACCTGGGAGCTGGTTAGAAACGTAGAATCTGGGGCAGCACCCCAGACCCCTGGAATCAGAGTCTGCATTTTACTGAGATCCCACCTGGTTTGTATGTGCACTGAAGTTTGCAATCCCTGTTCTTAAACAGGAGCAAGGAATACCTGTTTGCTCCTAGGACTGGTTGGAGTGACTGTTCTTTGCCCTGGTTTGTGATACCTTTCTCCATGTGAACCAAAGAGGGTGGTAGGTGTTTGCTGCCCTCCACAGTGAGTTAGGTATGAGTGGCTTCTTTTGGCTCTGAATTCAGCAGACATCAGGCCCTCCTGACTCAACACTGTTATAAGGTTCTCTGGAAAGCCCTTCCACCTCAACAGTGTCGTAAGTTAAGGAAGTCTAGTCAACTTTATAAGCCAATTACACCCTAAATTTGGAATAAACTTCAGGTAAGCTTGAAATGTACACTCCTTGCTTTGGGCCGGAACGTGAGACTCTCTGTTAGAGAGCTGGGAGTCTGGCTCAACGTCTTTGAATTCTTAATGTGATGGATGATGTGGGAGGAGTCCGCTATCCCACCTCATCAGCATTTCCCTATCTAGCCTGTTTTCTTGGAGGGGATCTAGGGGTAGTAGTTATTATCATAGATTCTGTGCCAGTATGTTCACTTGTTTTCTTCGACCTCGTTGTTCCTTTTGAGTCCTCTTGTTGACTTCTCTGCTTTTCTTAACCTCCGAAGACTGGCACTGGCCAAGGCATTGGTCCTGGGTCTTTTGCTGTTTCTTCTCTATGCTGTGTACTCAAGCCTGACTGCACGAAGTACCCACCAGGCACCAGCACTTAGTACAGCTCTCCCAGGTGGTGTGAATACATGCCTGGGCTGAGAAAGGCTGCTCAGTTCGCTCTCTCTAAGTGAGGCCATCCATTCCCTTGGTTTTCAGCACTTTATATTTGCCAATAACTTTAAAACTTGTATCTACCGCTGTGACCTCTCCCAGAGCTCCAGGGTTAGGTATGTAACTGGTACTTTTGACATCTTTTGTGTGTCTGTGTTAATTTTTCCTGGACTGAGCTCCTCAATACACACACCTTTTTCTTCCCTAGGCATCCTCAACTTAGTAAATGGTAGCCTGATCTACCAAATTGCTTAAAACAGAAACCTGGGAGTCATTCTTACAGTCTACCCGTCTCAGAGTTCCTACACATGGTCAACCACCGTAGTCTATGGACACAAACTCCAGACAATATATTCCTAGTCTCCTTACCTCTCTCCATTCCTATGACTGCAGTCCCCCTGACTGCCACCCTAATGAAAGCCAGCAGCATCTCTCACCTGGACCACTGCAGTCACCTCCTAGCTTGTTTCTCTGCACCTGCTGCAGACCCTCTCAATCTTCGCGACCCAAAGATGCCAAAGTGATCTTAAACATATGGACTGGACCACATGACTCCCTTGCATACATCCTTCCATGACGTCCCATTGCATCTAGGTAAAAAAGAATCAGCTCTTCAGGGTGTCCTACTAGATCCTGCAAAGTCAAGTCCTAACTTACTCCTCCAACCTGATGTTCAAAGACAAACTTTAAACTAATTTAACAGAGTTTACTTGAACTAAGAACGATTAACAAATCGGGTAGCCCTAGAACCGGAAGAGGTTCAGGGTGACTCTGGGCTGTCACATGGTCGGAGATGACTTATGGACAGAAAATGGAAAGTGATATGCAGAAAATGGAAGGGAGGTACACAAACAGCTGGATTGGTTGCAGCTCTGCATTTGCCTTATTTGAATGTGATGTGAACAGTTGTCTGCCTTTGACTGGCTGAAAGTTGGTGACTAGCACAAGAGTAGATTACAGTCTATTTACATATCCAATTAGTTGCACTTCACTGTGTACAGAGAAACCTTTAGGCTGAACACAAAATATGTAAGGAGGCAGCTTTAGACTAAACCTAATTTAACACTGTCTTATTCCACACTTTTTGGGGATACATTATATTTGTACATATTTATGGGGTGCAATTTTGTACATATTTATGGGGTATTTATATTTATGCAATATTTATACATATTTATGGGGTGCAATTTTATGTGAAATTTTGTCTCAAGCATAGAATGTGTAATGATTAAGTCAGGTTATTGCACACTCTATCGTGTTGAATATAAATTTGCATTTTTCTTTCCCAGCTGGTTGTCTTTTCCTTCTCTTTGAGTCTCTCTGTAATCCCTCACTTCACTGGGAATGTAATTTTTGTCTATTCTCACATAATTGCCTGATTATAAATTCCCGAGTGAGCCAAAATTTAATCTTGTGGCCGGAGAAACACGAAGAGCCATTTTGAGAGATTTGTCTTCAAATTTATCTCCACAAATGTCCAAGAGAACCCTAAGTCCGTTTGCTGGTGATTCTACTCCATTTTCCTGATCACTTCATGTTCTCATTCTCCAAGAGAACCGTTTCACACACCCTCGCTCCTCACAGCCTTCTCCTCATTCTCTTCTCATGATCTTCCCTCTCATTCACTGGGAAAAGAGAAACTCGTGGTAAAATTGCCGATATTCCCATAACCAAGCCCACCTCTTAATCCGTGTCTGAACATGTACACTTGGAGTTTCTACTTGTTGCAGTGGGAGAATTATTCCTGCTGCTATTGAAGCAATTCACTGTCTTCTTACATGAATTTAGTTTTCATCATAGGCATTTATGGTTATCTGACATTAGATTATATATTGGTTTTGTTTATTTATACTTTGTTTCGCCTCTAGAATGTAAGTTAGTGGAAGGAGCATTTTTATCCCTTGATTACCCAAGTACCCTTGATATCCCTAGTGCCTATGGAACAGCACCTAGTATTTTATGGGTACTCAATAAATATTTGCCAAATGAATGAAGAAAAGAATGAATATGAATTGCAAATAAGAGTGTACTGATAGGTTATTTATTGGTGCAAATTACTGTTTATTAAGGATTATTTATTCCTTATGCAAAACAAATGTGCATTAGCCATTGGCATTAACTAAACACTCTCTACATATTCCTTAAAAGAGGAGCTATTTCTAACATCACATAGAAAATTTGATTCATTGGTGTTTCTGTATTATGAATATACCTTTAAGAAGCAATATGCTTACTTTAAGCATGGCTGAGAATTACATAATATTTGAATAATTTAAATCATGTATTATTTCATTTTATATGATGCTTCCTCCCTTGAAATACTGACAGAGTGAACCATGGCAGAATTGTAATAGTGTCAAAGAAGCATAGCCCATTATGAGGCCATTATACTAATAACGTATGACAAACAGTGGGACTGTGGAGTAGTAATGGATAGATAATGGATAATAAATGGCTGGAATTCTGAACAGTATTGTTTGCTAGTGATTTTCCAGTAATAATAACCTCCTTCTCTTAAAATAAATGTAACTCTAATGGCAAAAACTGCCAGTAGCATGAAGGATTCAGATTGTTTTTTGAGTGTGGCCTACTTCACTTGGCTTAAAGCATCTAGAGAACCAAGTTAATCTCTCTGCTTCCTGGCCAGCTAGGAGAGTTCCTCCTGCAGCGTGTGCCCACAGTGACTCCAGTGTATGCTTATCAGTGCATGAGCATGGTGTATTTTAATAAATGGAAAATCCCCAAGCCCCAAATTGATATACAAAATATTATTGCATCTTCTTATTCACTGTGTTCCACAGTGATTATTTCTCATTTGCACCTAAGATTCCGAAATGAAGAAACAGGTTTGCACCCCTGTGCTTTGCTGCTGCCTTCAGGAAATTGGCAGTAGTGGCCTCTGTTAATATACCCTTTAACCTGTCTTCTTTACCACCCCTAGTTGTCATTGAGCTTCCATCTGTGGCTTCTGCTGGCAGCTTCCTCCTTCCGGGGGTGTTGTCCATCACTGTGCTGGCATTCCTGCCTGTCCTGCCCGACAGCTTCCCGTAGGACACTTCCAAAGCTCTTTCACTGCCCTTGGGCCCTGGGTATTGCAGTGAGAGCCCAGAGATTTATACGTTACTCTCTGCTGTCACCTATAAGCAAATTTGGTGTTACAACAGTACTCCTTTCTGTTTAAGCTCATTTGAGTTTTTTCATTTCAGTTGCCTCCATGAACTACTTTTATTCAAGAACAAGGTCATAAAGGTCTCTTTCTGACCCCCAAACCCATCTTTTTCCTTATCCTTCAGATTTCCCATTCTGCCCAGAGCTGTGGATAGCATAGCTGCTTCCTGCCCTGGATCCTGCCTTTCTTCCCATCTCATGGCAATAGGGCTTAGGATCTTAGCTTTTAGCTTTTAACCCACTTGTCCAGGCAGTAAATTCTCCTTATATGTACTACTGCTGGTCTCTGTACAGTAACCCCATTGCCTAGGCTAGCGCTGTCCAGCAGAGCTTCCTGCAGTGACGGACGTGGCATCTCCCTGTTCTCTCCAGTGCACTGGCCACTCGCCGCATGTGGCTGCTGGGCACTTGAAATGTGGCTAGTGAGACTGAGGACCTGGAGTTTTCATTTCAGTTGAGTTTAATGAATTTAAATGGAAATAGCCACCTATGGGCAGTGGCTGTTACATCAGACGGTGTAGCTTTAGGGTGTTCAGTTGCAAGTAGAAATAGTGGCCAATGCACATCCACCTTAGGAAGCCCCATGTAGGCATGAGGGGGCTGATTACCTGTTCCGAGGAAGCTGATGCTGTGTTGGATTTGGGGTTAGCCATAGTTTACTCATTTGTCTTCTCTGTCAACTTATGTCTTTAGGTCAACTATTTGCTATCTCTTTAACATCACTAGTGAACATCATAAGCTTAAAAGCTTAACAGATTTTCCCTCTTTAGAAATAAAAAATGGAATTTAAATGAGTGGGGAGAAACTGGTTAAACATTTGAAAAATTAGTAATTACATAGTGATTAATTCCCAAGCTTGAAAATTATCTAAATATTTAAATTGGCCTTTCTATTTCTACCCTAAAATATATTTTCAGGATTGTGAACATTATAATAAATAGATGCTACCTCATCAGACTAAGAGAACATGTCTGAGGTTCAGTAGTTTAATAACTATTCTCTAGTATTACATGTGACCAGCCTATCACTGTCAACATTTAAATTCCTTGTCAGTTAGACAGTGATTACACTGTCCCCTTTGAATAGGCTGAGAGATCATCGTTTAATACTTCTTATGACACATGGTCATTTTTTCTCATCATTTTGGACTGATTTGTAGAATTTTAGAATTGATGTTTTCTGGGGGATTGATTTTGTTGAAACTCAAAGCAGGTGGCCTGGAATGGAGAAACAGATGAAGGAACATGAAGAAAAATACACACTAGAAACTA
This sequence comes from Rhinopithecus bieti, assembly GCF_001698545.2. Classification (NCBI taxonomy): domain Eukaryota; kingdom Metazoa; phylum Chordata; class Mammalia; order Primates; family Cercopithecidae; genus Rhinopithecus; species Rhinopithecus bieti. The sequence continues at coordinate 1,084,929 of NW_016804410.1, forward strand.
ACGTCTTTAGATCCATGGTTATTCTTTAAAAATATGTGTTATACAGCCAGTATCAGACTATGGTACAAGATGCAGAAATGAGGCAAAAGACTTCCTTAGGCATGAAATCCCACTAAAGATGAGGATAAATGAAGTATATTGAGAGTGGTGCAGAATTTCTGGGTTTCAATGTAGTGTTTTCTCTTTCTCTGATAAATATCAGGAATCTTACTATAAACAGGGAATAAATCAGATTAGCATGTGGGGAAATGAAACAGACAAGTGGATCTAAAATAGCTGCTTCACTACCATTGAGAGTGAGTGGTTGCAGCCCTGAGATAAGATTGATGCAGGGATTATGCTGTGTTCAAGTTGTGTTATTCACATTTTCATTGTGAAGGTATGTTGACCATAAATAAGAAAATTTTTCATCAGCAGTAAAATACCCACGAGGAGAGACTGAAGAAAGATGAAAGCAATATTTAAATTAGCTTAGGCAATCACAGTGGCATCAAGAAAGGCAGAGGGGGGTCAAAGAAACAGGCTGAATGAAGAGGCACTGAAAGCGGATGAGTGGAGAAGGGAGAGAAGGTGCGCCACCCCAGCCCCAGTTCTGTCTGGCCTGCACCACTTAACCTAACAGATGCTTCTGGGCTGTGGGCTCGACAGTGTCAAAGTTTCGTGTTACTTCCTTCAAATACTTCTGAGAGCAGCAGTGACAGCAAATGAGTTTGTACCTGTAGACATCTGGGTGTGGCAGGAACCTTGGCTAAGTGGAAGTCTGGGTCACCAGGACAAGGTGGATGATGGAATCACAGTCTGCAGCTACACAGACGAAGGCTGCCCCAGGAAGGCCAGTGTTGCCAAAAGGCAAGCTGTACCTAGAACCAAGTAGGGGCCTGGTTAGCACAGTCAAGACTGGGATATATACCCAAAGGAATACAAATTATTCTATCACAAAGACACATGCACGCATATGTTCATTGCAGCACTATTCACAGTCGCAAGGACATGGAATCAAGCCAAATGCCCATCAATAATAGACTGGAAAAAGAAAATGTGGTACATATATACCATGGAATACTATGCAGCCATAAAGAGGAACAAGATCATGTCCTTTATGGGTACGTAGATGGAGCTGGAAGCCATTATCCTCAGCAAACTAATGCAGGAACAGAAAACCAAACACTGCATATTCTCACTTATACGTGGGAGCTGAACAATGAGAACACATGGACACAGGGAGGGGAACAGCACACACTGGGGCCTGTCGGGGGTTGGATGGGGGGAGGGAATGCATTGGGAAAAACAGCTAATGCATGCTAGGCTTAATACCTAGGTGAGGGGTTGGCAGGTGCAGCAAACCACCGTGGCACATGTTTACTTGTGTAATAAACCGGCACATCCTGCACATGTACCCCAGAACTTAAAATAAAAGTTTTTTAAAAAAAAGAATAGTTGAAACTTGAGAGTTTTTAGCACCAATTACCATAGCTATCTGGCTTAGGACCACTTTTCTAGTTTTATCTGTAAGCTGTTCAGGGCCCTGCTTGGCCTTGCCTTTTGGACGGAACTTCAGATCATGGAGGAATTGTTTAAGGAATATCCGTCAAGGTTCTTCTGTTGCAAGTAAGAGAAATCCAGGACTGACCTGGTCTGAAAAGGAAAGGACCCTAGTTTGCTGGCTCCCTGAATAGGAGGACATGGGTCTGGCTACAGGCACAGCTGAATCCAGGGTCTCAAACAACATGGTTGTGGCTTTCTCCTACTTCTCCAGCCGCACTGGGACACCCTTAGGCTTATTACTGAGACAGTAAGATGTTCAGAATATTCAGGCTCTGCATTTAAGTCTCTCAGCCCCTCTTTGAGCGTTTTTCACACTGAGAAGGGGATCAGAGTTTTATAGTTAAAAGGCTTTGGACATTTTGTTTTGGATAGATAGCCCCATGGGAGCAAGTAGGTTTCATAAATGATGTGACTTTTCTAGTGAATGAATATTCAATTCAGAATTTGAACTGAAGCCCCAAATTTTAAGAGGAAGAATTATGTGCATTCAGAGTCAAGTTAAGATCGTAGGGTTGTGTTTAAGAGGAACTCTAGATAGGAACAAATTAGGCTGCTTCATGGAGTTGTGGGGAAGCAGATATCAGTGGAGCTGTTGGTGATGTAGATGTTCTCCTGGGTGTGTGGCAGGCACTCTGGCTGGTTACTGTGTGAGTGTGGAATAGGAGCTACAAAACATTTTATCCTTAAAATAATGTTTTTATAATAAAAACAATTTTTTATTGCCTTTTTCAACCGCAAAAATTGTGGTGAGGCTTTCTCTGAGTGTGATGTTTGCAGACATTTGTATGCATGTTCCTCCAACAGTCTGAGGCTTGTAGGGGAATGATTTACACCAGTCTGTCTGCCCCACATGGAATTCATGTCAGAAAATATCCTGCAGATTCCATGAGCCACACACAACTCTACCACTGAACAGAAAGCCTTGCAAATCAGGGAGCTCTCAGCAGTCACAAGTAAGTAATCAAGTACCTACTAGTGGGATATTAGCCCATCTTCAGAGTGCAGGGGCAGAGGGTAGCAGGCATCCACATGTGCAATTGATGGGGAATTCCGTGGCTGAATGCAAGCCTGCCCCCTTCTCCCCTCCAGAGCATGGCTCATGTAGGTTTGCTAGGACAGACCCTGGTTATTGATGGACTGGCAGCTCAGATCATGGTCTCTTGATGAACTGTGTTGCTCTCAACCCAACATCAGATTTCTTTTCCCACCTTTATATGATAATATCATCATCCATGATCATCACCTCCTGAGTGCCCACTCTACACTTTTGTACATTATACCTATTAGTTAGAAACTTTATACTGTGGGCAAATTTGGCATCATTCCCTTCATTCTGCAGGTGAGGAAGAAGGAAGATCAGCTTGTATAAGTCTCTTGCTCAAGGTCACTCAGCTAGCAAGAGGCAGAACTTCAATTTCATGTAGGTCTGTCTGTTTTGAGCAGACTCCTTCTGCCTGTGCTGGGAGGAGCTGGTCCTTGGTAATGCATTCCTTCTGCTGTGGCACTGAGAGCTCTTCTCCACCCCAAGGACCTGGGCAGGGCCCCTTAATGCGAGATGGCGATTTATCCGGGATGCTATCATGCCTTTCCTATCACCTGTGTCTTCATTGCTGATTTCTTGTCTGTACTCCAGTGATAATGGAGTGCTGGGGGCTGACTTCTTTTCTGATCCTCTGACTGCGACTTGCACTTCAAAGTTAGGGAGCACAGCACATGGAGGGGAGAAGAGGAACTTTCTGTTCAATGTTCTGGTTCTGCTGGGATAATTGTGAAGTGTGCCATTGTTTGGACTGCACCACACATGGGCTATAATTAATTAAATGGGCCACTTCCCACGGTGCTTTCTTTTAAATTGGTAATAACTGTGATGCCTTAGTTGACACTTTACTGAAAAAATATTTTAAAAATAAACGGTAACGACGGCTGCGATGGTGGCATTTAGCAGCCTACGTGTTGTGTTCATTCCAAATGTAGCTTCACGTCAGGCCCGTTTCCAGAGGCGGAAGGCTGCCGTGACCATCGCCGCCCCCTGTGGGAGACTGGGCTCATTCAGACTCCCTCGCTGAGTCACTGTCCTCATTTGAATTCTGGGATATTTACTTATTTCAGTGGCGATGTGGGAAGGTGTGCTACTGAATTTCAATACTGCAGGAAGCTGATCACTGTATGGTGGGAGTTTAACATTCACTGGCGCCTAAAGTTCTCCGAAGTTAACATTGCAGAGTTTTGTTGATTTTGTTTTTCCAATGAGGAAGGATTTAAACTGGTTCCAATCTTTGTTCCCCTCCTTGAATTAATTTTGGAAAGCTTGACTGGAGGACACTTAATGGGGGCTGCTTCTTCCCGCCTTGATCCCACAAAGTACTGCCGTGAATGCAGCAAGCTCCTGCTGGGTTTTTTCATGTATTAGCAAGTTGGAAGAATCATTTGTCCTGCTATTCCCTGGTGTGCTTTTTGGCCAAATAGCTCAAGTTAGGAGGTGTACAGTGAATTTGTACTGGTAAAAGAGCATTTAAGCATGTTCAAGAGAGTGGCCTATATGCCTGGACTATGAGTCAATCTCTCCAGTCGGCCTCGCTTTCATCCACAAAAGCCACAGGGAAGACGCAGGCACTCACTCCCCACTGACCCATCAAACTCACATCCTGGCACCACCTGCTCGTGTGATCCCACCAGCCCAACTGTATTTGCCCTTTATCCCCAGTGATGTCAGTTTGATCAAGAAGCCCAGACTGTAAGGTCACTGCTCAACCCTGCCCCATCCCGGCTCTCCACGCTTTGCCCTGTGCCTCTGTACCCTCTTTCCTGAAGGTTCTCTTCACTTTCTGCTCTGCCTGGTTTTCACTGAGGACGTTGCTGCTCTGCAGCCCTTGCACATGGGACCTTTGGGGGTTGCGGGTGAGAGATTTGTACTCTTTGCTCCTCGTGGTTATTTCTAGACCTTCTCCCTTTCCCTCCCTAAAGTCCTCTGGGTTTGACTCTCATGTCTTCAAACTGTATTTGCCACTGCTCCTCATATTTTATAGGCTTCTACCCATGCCCCTGCTTGGTTATTTTAGCTGTTGGCTTCTGGTCACTCTCACCAACATGACTCTGGTTTTCATTCTTGGTGGTTTTAGTACGCATGCAGGTGATCCTCCAAGCACCCTGCTTTCTCAGTCCCTTGCCCTTCTCTCTTGGATGTCCTTGCCCTCCACTTGACCTCAGCCACTGACTCCTGTTGTGGGCCTTTAACAATAATACATCCCTTTCTGTGATTGCTGTTTCTCAGTCCTCTCTGACCACCACCATCTTTTTAGGTAATTTCTTTGAATATCCCAACTCCATCAATCTGCAGCCCTCAGGGCCTCTAATTCATTGATCCTACTGCATTTTCATCTTCACTGCCCCTCACCTTCTCATTTTCTCTTTTTCTCTTTACACGGCATGAACTCCATGTACAATAGATAAAATCAGGTCATTGCATAAACCTTCAGCTCTCCTCCTCTCACTTTCTTGTCAAAACCATGGCCCTGGAGAAGTTTACTCTCTGCCTGCTCTGTACCTGCCTCCCAGAGTGAGGCATGGCTAGAGAGACACAGTCCCCTGACTTGTCCTACTGCACGTGGCGTTACCTGAACCTTGGTGCTGACTGACAGTCATTGAGTTTCCCTAATGCTTTGACTCTCCCATTCTCCTAGATAACGATTTCACGTCTTTGTTTCCTTTCCTAAAAGTTCCCATTCCCTTGCCTCACTCTCATTCTCAGCTGATGATACCTATTACCTCCTATCCCGCCTAAAAAGCGGAAGCCATCAGAATGGAACTCTAGGACTTACACATATTGCCAGCACCACCCGCTGCACCTGCCTGCTCCTGTTGCCACACATCTCCCCGCTGCCGCCTTCCTGTGGCTGTGGACGAACCTTCCATGTTTCTACTGAAGCACCCCCTTATCTTCATGCCCATCCTCTCCTGCCCGCTTTGTCACCTTTCAGCAACTCACTGCTCTTCCTTATCCTTTGTTTTTCCTTTTCCATAACATAATTTCCATCCACACATATGGTATTATTTCTGCCATCTTAAAAACATCATTTTCTGACTCCACTTCTCCATTCATTTTTCTGCTTCCATTTAAAGGAGACCTCTTTGAAAGAGCTGCCTATACCTCTGCTAACACTTTCTTCATGTGGTTTCCAGGGCACCGCATTCTCTTCGTTGTTTCCTGCCTCACCAGCAGCTCCTTCTCACACTCCTTCTATTGATTCCCCCTTCTCTCTTGAACTTTTTTTTTTCCTTTTTCTTTTTCTTTTGTTTTTTTGGGACAGGGACACTCGCTCTGTCGCCCAGGCTGGAGTGCGGTAGTGCAAACCTAGCTCACTGCAGCCTCAAACTCCTGGGCTCAAGTGATCCTCCCACCTCTGCTTCCTGAGGAGTTGGGACGACAGGTGCGCACCACCACATCCAGCTAATTTTAAAATTTTTTTGTAGTGACAAAGGTCCCATTATGTTGTGCAGGCTGGTCTTGAACTCCAGACCCAAGCGATCATCCTGCCACAGCCTCCAAAGTGTCGGGATTATAAGTGTGAACCACTGCACCTTGCCCCACACCGAGTCATATCAGTGTGCACTGGGGCTCGTTACTGGACCTCTGCTCTTCCCCAACTGTATTTATTCTCTTTGTGGTTTCCTCCTCAAATGGCACCGCTTTGAATATCACCTATATGTTGATGAGCTGCAAACTCCTGTATCGGTCTACCTACTCGACATGCCTGTTTTATGTCGAGTGGATATCTCCAGTAGAAAACTAGCCCTAGATAATTAGATCTTTGATCACTTTAATTTAGGTTATGTTTAGTTCTCACTGCACACAAAATTGTAGAAAGCAAATGCTAGGTTTTTTCTTTTTTTTTTTTTGTTTTTTGGTACCAAGAGCCTTGTGGACAATAAGTATAATTTCAATGGGAATAATTTAGAATTCTGACATTGACTTATAGAAAAAAAATTAAAAGCAAGAACAAACACATTAATTGCAAACATTCATTCTCCTCCATTGCTTGAAAGTCATTTACTGGCTTGAACATTACTTATTTTCTTTAGAAAGTGAATCCATTTTTGGAACACTTCGTTCTGGCTGAGGTAATTACTCAGTTATACATGAAAAAGAGGGGAAGGCTTTGCAGTCAGGTGAATAAATTACCTGTTTCAGAGGGTGCAGTACATGTAAACATGAGCCATTTGTGCAGAATTTTAATTTTACAACACAGTTTTAAGCTCAATCTTCTTATTCCTCAGAGGCAACATGCATTTACTTTAATGACCCAGCACACTTCATAGGAGGTGAATATAATGAGTATGTAAACTGAAACATAGACTGTATTGTTGAAATAGAGCCAAGATTTTCATCTACTATGATGTGATATTTTAGAGGAAAACTTTTGAATTCGAGTAATGTTGGATATCCTGTAGGCACTTGAAATTACAATTTTTTTGTAGAAGAAACCACAGCCATCAAAAAAAGTCAAAACTCAAAAATATATGCTAAAAACAAGCATGTACTCCGAGTTTAAAACTCATATATGTTAAAAGCAGCATCTACTCTGAGTTTAAAACTCAAATACATATGCTAAAAACAAGCGTCTACTCTAGGAATAGAAGGTCATATCAGTTTTCTAAGTGGACCTCTCTTTTTACCCATATCATCTATAACTGAGATTGGATACAGAAAGCATAGAATTGTTGACACCCAGACCTTGGGCATCGTCCCTTCCCTCCACCTGCCCCATCTCCATGTTTGAGGCCTCGGCATCACACAGGACAGCACCATCTCTAAGATTTGGAGCTCTGACTCTTGGTTTCTGAGCAGAGCCTTCTGTCTCTGTAACCCTCTCGATTGCTTGTCTTGCTCTTCAGCCTCTTTCAGGCCCCCATGCCACCCCTCACAGCCCCCACGTCTGCCGGCCTCCCATGGCTTCCCTGCCTAGAGCACTTGGGAAGCTATCACTGGGCACACACCCTCAGTGCAGTTCTCTGCGTACCCTGCCGTCTTCAGATCTTCATCCACCAACTGGAAGGAAGGTGCCTTTGCTGGTTTATGATTTGCTGCCACAACTTGCCTTTCTGCCCTTGGATTGCCTTCCACCTCCACTGGTGGCCTTGCCTCCTGTTTGCCTGAGAAACTAGAAGCTGCCTTGTGGTTCTCCTCCCTCTGGCTTTGCTGTGCTTACTGTGTCTTCTTTGCATATGAGAGAGCTGAGGCTTCTCATTTGCGAAACACTTTCTCTTGTCCTCCCCATTTCTTCGGTCCCATCTTCAGTCTCTCAGCAGCGCCTTCCGCTAGGGTAAGATCAAGTCTCCATGGCTCCATGCATCCTTCCTGGTGGAGCTTCTTTGCTCTCTTCCTCATGGCCACCACAGTTATCAAAAGTGCCCTTTTTGGCCAGGCATGGTGGCTCATGCCTGTAATCCCAGCACTTTGGGAGTCCAAGGCGGGCAGATCACCAGGTCAGTTGTTTGAGACCAGCCTGGCCAGCATAGTGAAACCCCATCTCTACTAAAATAGAAAAATTAGTTGGGCATGTTGGTGCACACCTTTCATCCCAGCTACTCAGGAGGCTGAGGCAGGAGATTTGCTTGAGCCTGGGAGACGGAGGTTGCAGTGAGCTGAGATTGCGCCACTGCACTCTAGCCTGGTTGACAGAGTGAGACTCCATTCCTAAGATAAGATAAGATAAGATAAGATAAGATAAGATAAGATAAGATAAGATAAGTGCCCTTTTTGGTTTTCATTTCTGCTGCTTATTCACTCTTCCGGCTGAGTCAGCCCTGATCCGGGATCCTTGCGGTGGCTGCCTTGCTGAACTTGGCATAGTCATTTCTCATGTGTCTATTTGGTGGCCTCAGCACAGTTGACCCCAGCCCCTGTTCAAATTGCCCTCCCTCAGCAACGCCTTTACCATTCGGTCTTGATTAGAGTTCTTTATTGCTTCTTATTGCTCTACTTTTTGACAGAATTCCTGAGGATTTCTTGTAGACTCATGTATCAGTCAGGGTCCTGCAGGAACCAGCAGGCACATCATATAGACTTTAATAGAGGCCTGTTCATGACATTTGGGCAGGCTTGAGAGAGTGAGGGGTGGGACTGGGAGAACTCGGGAGAGCTGAGTACAGGAGCCAGCCACAAGCAGGAGCACCACCCTCCCCTCAGCCACTGCCAGCCTGCAGCCTGCAGCAAGGGAGGCTTGAGCATGCCTTCCCCAGCCTCCCTTTCCTCCTGTCTTCATGAGTCCTTTTGATACTTCTCATTGGCCAAAACCAAAAGCTATTGATGCCATCCATAAAGGGCTGTGTCCTTGGCACCGTGTGGATCTGGAGGGGAAAAAGGAGCATATTGGGTCCAGCACTGCGTATTTCCCAGTCGAGTCCTCACTCCCTTTCTTTGTCAGCATGTGTATGGCCCTGGCTCCGCCTTCTCTCTGTTTGTTTATGACTCCTAAATCTATGCCTTAGATTTTTTTAAGCAAGATCCAGGAATGACTTTTCATTTGTCTGCTGGACACTTTGACCTGCATATCCTGTTAGCACTTGGAATTTAATATGATTAAAATGGAATTCATTAAATTTCCCCTTCAGCAACAAAATTAACCAAATCAAGCAAAAATCAAAACCCTGCTTCTTTTCCTGTATTTCTCATCTGGCGATGACATAGCCATTAACTAGGTTGCCCAAGTTATACTGGCACAAAGTGCAAAAAATGATGCTACAAGTTTTGTTTGGGAAACGCTTGTCCCAAGACCCCCTCTTTCACATTTTTTTTTCCTAAGCTGATTTCTGTGTTGTTTATCCTTGAGACTCTAAACAGGGACTTGGTTTGCAACTTCTTCACTTTTACGTGGGGTTCTGACTATATGAGCTGTGAGTGGAGCTCTCATTTCTCCCCTGGCCTCTTCCACATGTGCACTCTTCTCTTCACCCATTCCTCAATATGGCTGGGTCATAATTATAGTTAGCTCAAAATCCTTGTTTACCCACCACATCTTAGTCATTATAACCAGGAGGAACATGTGCCTGTTTTTGTATTCTAAAAGAAGAAATGGCTTAAAAGAATCTCAGAAGCTTTCATGTTATAGAATGTCATATTTCTTGAAAACCAGTGTTGGTAATTGAAAAGATAGGTAAGTCTGTAAAAGAAATGGCTAAATCAGCCGGTTTGGGTTAAACTTAAATAAATCCTTTAGACATATTTGTTTGATAGTGATTACCTAATTTGAATGGACATATTTGGATCTATACATTCATTTACTCATTCATGTGTCCAGTGAGTGTTAAATGCTTCAACAAATATGCTCTGGATGTTATTTGGTATTGGAAACAAAAAATATAGAAAATACAGTGTCTGTCCTCAAGGAATAGTCAAATTGCTGTGACAGATGTAAAATCAGAGTCTAAATGATCAGAAGTGATCAGGAAATTATTTATATGGCCAATTTAGAAATTACTAATAAGATTGATGTTGTACTAATACATAAATTATCAGAATGGATAGAAAAAATATGTAACCTACCCATGACTTTGAAAATTTTAGAAATAGTGCTCATGATGCATTCATTTCATAAGTATCTCTCTGTGCATATATATTTCCATTTTGCTTATATTAGGCATGTAGATATTATGCAATTACATAAATTATTGTGCAGGCACTATATCATATTGTCTGTTGTGTTATTCAAGGTTCCTTATATAAATATTTGTACAATAAATTTCTATTAGGAGAAATTTTGCAACATTAGACTAATGTGTATTTTTTTAATGTTACGAGAATTATATAATATTTCCCCTTTGCTGTTGGCTTATTGGGAATTGAATGTTTATAGCAGTCTTGTCCTTAGAGTACTTAGAGTTATTGAATATCCTGGATTACATGGTTAGTCCTGGAGTACACTACTGTAATTGTCTAATGATTAATAGTGTTCCCTTTTACTCTCAAAAATGTACCATTTGGACAATAAATTATGTACTCTGTCTGTATAACCAACTTTTCTTAGTTTGACATTCTTCATGTCTTAGTGTTCTTATTTCGAAATCCTATCTCTTCTTTTATTATAAACAGTGTAAACCCTTTTTCATGTGATTTAGTAGAAAAACTGTGATGATTTGCTGTAGGATCCAAGGTGGAAATTCAGAATCTCAGGACAAATCCAGAGTGCATATTGAAACAATGTCCCCTGAAAAGGCCTTTGTCTTGAGGAGAAGATGGAGGGTAGAGGCCTGGTGAACAGTCACAAAGGCGATGACCTTTACCTCAGCAGTGGAGGCGCGGCATCTGCCACGGTGGTCCAGTTCACCGCCTCAGTGCTTCAGACTGTCTACGCTTTAAGGCAGAGATTATGGAAATATTTATGTTAGTTATAGCCATAAACTGATTTGGAGATCGTTTGTCTTTACACTGGTTATGAAGGAGGTTTTTCTTGCAAAGATGTCACCCACAGACATGCAGTCACAGAGCCCCAAGCAGGGCTGCTATGCCCAACTCTGATGAAATATTTAAAGATTTTCTTAACAAGAATTAAAACCCTGGGGATTCCATTAGGAATTTGGCATTTTTATTTCTTGTGGGAATCTTATCTGAAAAACACATCTTATGGGAAAACTCATTCTATGTCTTGTAACTGTAACCATAGAAATAGAAAAGTGGAAATTTATGTAGATATGTTTATCACAAATGGAAACCTTTAGAGTTGAGTAGTTCTCTGCATCAGGCCTTCAACCAGACTTCTCTTGGGTTCATTGCCTTATAAAATTAAGAATGGTTTATGACTATTTAAATAAGTTATTTTCAGTGGCAATAGATAGAACTATGGGTTTAATGGCAAAGTCAGTTGATAACCCTAAAAAAGCATTTGAAAAGATTTTATCTAAAGGACTCCCTATTCAATAAATGGTGCTGGGATAACTGGCTAGCCATATGCAGAAGATTGAAACTAGACCCCTTCCTTACACCATGTACAAAAATAAACTCAAGATGGATTAAAAACTTAAATGTGAAATCTAAAACTACAAAAGTCCTGGAAGACAACCTAGGAAATACTATTCTGTATATAGAACCTGGCAAAGATTTCGTGATGAAGACACCAAAAGCAATGGCAACAAAAATAAAAATTGACAAATGGGACCTAATTAGACTAAAGGGCTTCTGCACTGCAAAATAAACTATTAACAGAGTAAATAGACAGCCTACAGAATGGGAGAAAATACTTGCAAACTATGCAACCAACAAAGGCGATATCCAGAAACACATCAACAAGCAAACAATCAAACAACCCCATTAAAAAGTGGGCAAAGGATGTGAACAGTTTTCAAAAAGAGACACACACGTAGTCAACATGCATATGAAAAATGCTCAACATCATTAATCATTAGAGAAATGCAAATCAAAAGCACAATGAGAGACCATCTCACACCAATCAGAATGGCTATTATTAGAAAGTCAAAAGATAACAGATACTGGCGAGATTGTGGAGAAAACTGAATGCTTATACACTGCTGGTGTGGGAATGTAAATTAGTTCAGTTATTGTATAAAGCAGTGTAGGGATTTCTCAAAGAACACTAAGCAGAATTGCCATTCAACCCAGCAGTCCCATTATTGAGTGTATACCCAGGGGAATATAAATTGTTCTACCATAAAGACACATGCAAGTGCATGTTCATCGTGGCACTACTTACAGTAGCAAAGTCATAGAATCAACCCAAATGCCTATCAGTAGTAGACTGGATAAAGAAAATGTAGTACATATACACTATGGAATACTAGACAGCCATAAAAAAGGAGATCATGTCCTTTACAGCAACAAAAATGGAGCTGGAGACCATTATCCTAAGTGAACTAATGTAGGAACAGAAAACCAAATATCACATGTTCTCATTTATAAATGAAAGCTAAACATTGAGTCCGTGTGGTTATAAAGAGGAGAACAAGAGACGCTGGGGCCTACTTGAAGGTGGAGGGTGGGCGGAGGGAGAGCATTGAAAAACTACCTACCATGGCCGGGCGTGGTGGCCCACACCTGTAATCCCAGCACTTTGGGAGGCCAAGGTGGGCGGATCACTTGAGGTTAGGAGTTCGAGCCCAGGCTGGCCAACATGTTGAAACCCCCCTCTACTAAAAATACAAAGAAAAATTAGCTGGGCATGGCGGCACACACCGGTAATCCCAGCTACACAGGAGACTGAGGCAAGATAATTGCTTGAACCCAAGAAACAGAGGTTGCAGTGAGCTGAGACAGTGCCACTGCACTCCAGCCTGGGTGACAGAGTGAGACTCTGTCTGAAAAAAACAAACATTAAAAAAAAGAAAAACTACCTGTCAGGTGCCATGCCTATTACCTGGGTGGCAAAATAGTCTGTATACCAAACCCCTGTGACACATAATTTACCTGTATAAAAAAACCTGCATTTGTACCCTTGAACCTAATATAAAAGTTTTTAACAAAGAATGTAAAATTCAAAAAATAATTTTTCCTCACCTTAAACAGAAAATCTGCACCCCAAAATCAGTAAATCCCCATTCCTACCTCCCTGCAGACCCTATTAACCTCTAATCTACTTTTGGTCCCTATGAATTTGCCTATTCTAAATATAAGTAGATATTTGTCCTTTTGTGCCTGGCTTACTTTGCTTATCATGATGTTTTTAAGGTTCATCTGTGTTGTAGCATGTCAGAATGTCATTCTTTTTGGTGGCTGAATAATATTCCACTACATGTGCATACCACATACCCATTCATCAGTTGACGAACACTTGGATAGTTTCCACTTTTTGGCCATTGTGAATGCTGTTGCCATGAACATTGGCATACAAGCATGAAAAAACAGCAAATAATCTAGAGTTTGTGGTTAAAAAGTACAGATTTTGACCTTCATTCTTGGCCCCCACTGAATTAGATCTTGGTTGGAGGAGAAGATAGTTCATATTTTGCTTACTAAATTTTGAAAAACACTGCTTTAAGAAACCTGATGAATTTGGGCAGTGGCCTTACAAATAAAAATAGCTTTAGAATAGCTATGGTGAAAACTACTAATTTTCCAACTTAGTGATTAAAAGTTTTTCTATGGTATTTGTTATGGGAAAGGATTAAATGGAAGATGGAAGCAACTGTATTTGTGGAAGAGCAGATGAGTTTGAGGGAGTTTAGCAGGGACAAAGAGTTGAGTTGACCACAAGTGAGTGTGGAAGCAGTGGTCAGGAACAAACCTAGGGGCGGCTGGTTCCAAAACCACAGAACAGCACTTTAGACATGTGGCCTGGGGGAGAGGGAGGGTTTGGGAGTCACAGTCATTTGGAAATCGTTGGCATATTTCATAATGCCTGTGTATCTCAGTAGCCTTATATGTAAAATGGGGATAATAACGTGAGAGTAAGATGTTTTGAAGGTGTATATATGTTTTTCCTTTCCTTCATGCTCTCTCCTCCATTACTCTTGTCTGCAAGCGGATGGGCTGAATGTGGAGTTAATGTTTACTGTGGAAAAGTATGGGTAGCTCTGGACTATATCCCTCATTTAGTCATTGTTATATTGTTTTCCATATTTACTTTCTTGCATGGTTCTCTCAGTAAACTGTTCTCAGGTTAAGTCTGCTTTTGCCATTTACTGGCTTGTGATCTTGGCAAACCTCTTAACGTCTGTGAGGCCCCTATTCATCACCTATTAAAGTAACACCTGTGAACATTTAATGAGGAGCTATATAGGGCTGCACCCAGTGCCTCATGCCTGTAATCCCAGCTCTTTGGGAGGCTGAAGCAGGAGGATCACTTGAGAACAGGAGTTTGAGACCAACCTGAGCAACATAGCAAGACCTTGACTCTACAAAAAAACAAAATAAAATAATTGACCAGGTGTGGTGGCATGCACCTGCAGTTCCAGCTATTCGGGAGGCAGGAGGATCACTTGAGCCCAGGAGTTTGAGGCTGCAGTGAGCTGTGGCTATGGCGTGTATGTGTGTGTGTGTGTCTACACACACACATTGCAACTATGCCTGGAATACATAAGCACACAATAAAAGTGTGTCCTCTGCCATACCCAACACTCTTGCTCTTGGTTTATGAGAGTAATCTGTAAAGGCACGGTGCAAGCATTCTTGCGTCACAGTAAGGCAGATGTCTTGCCTCAGTACTATCCCTGAACTCCCCTTTGCCATCCCTCAACAGAGCCCAGAGCCCGGCATCACAGGAAGTAAGATGAACTATAATCTTATTAGCACCGATAGTTATGAGCAATAGGTATCAGGATAACATATTAAAACCCAGTTCTCCTTTCTAGAATTAAATTTAAGCCTAGTGAACTCAAAATGTACTAAATTGAAGCTAGAAGGGTTCAGGCACAATAGAGGCTGTTTCTGAAGAAGTTAACATCATATCTGCGCTTACAATTTGTTTGCTGTAAGCATGTAAAATAGATTTGAGGACTCTGACAGTAAAACAAACATATCCAATAAGCCTGTTAAGGTGGAAATTAAAAATTTAAAAACAGTGTAGCAAAATAAAACAATGTAATAGTCACTTAGGCTAATAAAATTATTGTGACTGAGCATTAAATTTAGCCCCGATGTTCCTAAGTATTGTAATAACTGCCTCGTCTTCCAATTGCCCAAAAGAACAATGAGAAGATGTGATTACTGTCTTGCATCCTATTCAGATGATGGGCTTTGAGCCTTTAAAATCTGTGAGACACAGGGCTAGGTGCCATGGGAGCAGCAAAGATGACTGAGGGGTTGGGGTACATTTAAGGGGCTCGGGGCAAGTCCTGCTGTGGGCATTGGGAAGTAAAGATAAGGAAAAACAGAGACTGTGTTGGTGCAGACAGTTGGAAGTGTGAGATTTATGCCACGGAGTTTTTCCTTGTTTTTTTTTTTTTAATATGCTGATCTAATTTTTAAATTTCCAAGTTATTTCTTACCACTCTTTAATAGCTAATGTGTAATGTTAATGCCATTAGGAAACATTACTGCCTGTTTAAGGATAAGAACTTGAGACAGTGGTTGATTCAGTGATCTGACCTTTGTTTTCTGGTTTATCAAAGCTTGAGCAAAAAGGGTCTACATGTTTATTTTATGCAAACCCAGATATGTGGAAAATCATAAATGTATGAAATACAATGCTGGAGATGATTTAGTTTTCAAAACGAGGCTTTGCTTTACAAAAGGACTCTTGGTAAATAGACTTAAAATGCTAGTCTCCTCTATTAACTTGACCATCTGGTTAGAATTTTTTTAAATGGATTTTTATTCCACAGATCCAAAGATATGATCCAAAGATATGAAAATATCTTTCATAAAGATGTATTCTACATAGGCACAGATTTTGATTATAAATTTGGAGTTTAGACAGCCCTTGCTGGGGAGGGGAGAACCACATCATTGGATTGGGGGGCTATTTTTAATTCCCTTGGTTTCTTTGTGAGCAGTTATATTCAACCCTGGAAATGATAGTTTAATATTTATTAATGAACATAAGAGGAAAATGTTGAATAGAGTACATAAAACTATTGTGTCTGCTGTCAAAAAAAATTGAAAAAGATTTTTTTTTTTTTACTTCTTCAGTTGAGACCTAATTCTGCAGTCTGATTCCCAGGTCCACCACAACAGTTAAAACAGAAAGGCCTAACTCCTCGAAGCAGGACCTTGCTGGGGTGTTTGGCCTGCCCGTCCTGTTTATGCTTTGACACGACTTCCTTGCTTTTGAAACATAAAAAATTGCACCCCAGACTTAAAAGGGGAAGGGCATTGAAATTAGTTGAAGCTTGGGAAATTTATTTCTTCTTCGCTCCATTATATGGACTTACACAAACTTCTTCCTGTTGGTAATTCCAGAGCAGGAAGCATCATTCCAAAAAGGAACACCAGTGTTGCCTCTTCACGCCTCGAATATTCAGTGGTCTGGTACTGACAGTCCTAGGGTGCCTGGCTATGTCTTGAGTGCTGCAACATCACCATCAGTAGAAGATAGTAGGAGACAGAGCAGCCACATGTGACAGCAGCTGAATGTAGAAACGTTTTAAATAAAGTAACTATATTGAGATGTAATTTGCAAATGATAAGATGTAGAGATTTTATGCACGCATTTTGATGAGTGTTGAAAAATGTATAATATATCCTGCACAGCCACCATCCCAGTCGAGATGTAGAGCACTTCCAACAACACAGACGCTTCCTTTGTGCCCCTTCTCAGCCAGTCCTGCTCCCACCCTTCTCCCAGACAACCACGGACCTGCTTTCTATCGCCTGTTGTCAGATTTCCTATCAGTGGGGTCATACAGCATGCACTATTGCGTCTGCCTCCTTGCTCAACATGAAGTCTGCTGTTCCCATGTTCATGCATGTGTAAACGGTTTATCCCTTTTTATTGCTGAACTTGTATTCATTTTATGGACACTGCACACTTGTTTGTGAGTGAATGTTCACCTGTTGGGCATTTGGGTTGTTTTCAGGTTGGGCTATGATGAATAAAACTGCAAGGGACATTTGTTTACACAACTTTATATCTTCATCACTTTTGTTGGAATTACTAGGAGTCACAGGATAGGTAGGCACATGGCTTAAGCTTCTTTAAAAAGTAGCATAACATTATTGAAAGTGGTTGTGCAATTTTACACCCCTGCTGACATTAGTATGAACGTTTCAGGAGCTCCACAGCCTCAGCAACAACTGACGTTGGGAAATTTTGTCTGTCATGTAAATCGCTCGAGTGGGTATGCAGTAGTATTTCGTTTTGGTTTCTCTGGTGAAGCGTGATATTGAGATTTTAAAAGTTTGTTTATTGATCGTTCATGAATTTTTTTTCAAAATGTTCATTGAGTCTTTTGCCCGTTTTTTATGTTGAATTTTCTGTCAAGTCTCTTGTCAGATAAATGTATTGCAAATGCCTGTGGCTCACTTCTTATTTTTCTTGGTGATTTTGAAAACAAAAGTTTTTGATTCAGGTTAAAAAATGAACTTATTGATGTATTATTGTAGGGGTAGTGCCTTCTGTGTGCTAATAAATCCTTGAATATTCCAATATCGTGAAGACTTTATCTTTTCTTCTTGGGTTTTACAGTTTCAGCCTTTATGTTTTGTTTATGTATCATTTCAGATTCTTGTGAATGTGTGATGTGAGGTAGAAGTCAACTGGCTCATTTTTTTTCACATGTTGATGTTCATGCATTCTAGTGCCATTTGTTGAAAAGACTGTCCTTTCCTCATTCAACACTCTTGTCATGTTTTTGAAAATTGATTGACTGCATATATGTGGATCAATTTATACACAGTATTTTGTTCTATTAATATATGTGTCTATCCTAAGCCAGTACAACACTGTCCTAATAACTGTGCCTTTGTAGTAATTCTAAAAATCAGATAGTATCAGTTCCCCAACTTTGTTAATTTTTTTTACAAAATTGTTTTGGATAAGCTAGATCATTTTTCATTCCTTTAGAGTGTTAGAATCTGCTTGTCAAATGATACAAAACAAAAGGCCTACCTTTTTGAGTGGGATTATATTGAATTTATGGAACAATCTTGGAAGAGATGACGTATCAATAATGATATTGAGTCTTCCAGCCTGTGGGCATGATAGTTCTCTTCACTTACGTGGGATCATCTTTTAGTTTATCTTAGGAATGTTTTCTAGCTTTCAATGTATAGATCTTGCACATTTTCTTATTTTCTCAGATGTTTTGCTGAGTTCTTCATTTTTAATACTATTCTAAAGGAAATTTTTAAAAAATTAGTATTTTAAAATTTTTTGTTGCCAGTGTATATTAATACAATTGATTGTTTTATGCTGACTTATTTTGCAAGTTTCATGCCTTTTATTAATATTTCTTTCTCTTGCCTAATTGCACGACATTACAATGTTGACTAGAAACAGTAAGAATGAATACACTTGCCTTTTTCTTGATTTTGGGGATGAAGCATTCAATAAGGTATTACTTAGTATGATGTTACCTGTAAGTGTTTCATAGATGCCTTTTATCAGACTGAGGGAGTTCCCTTCTATTTCTAGTTTGCTGAAGTATTTATTGTTGTGTATTGAACTTTGTCAAATACTTTTTCTGTATCCATTGAGATGACCACATTACTTTTCTTCTTACTCTGTGGTGTATTGAATTAACTGATTACAGTTAGAATGTGGAACTAGCCTCGCATATTTCCCTGCATATTTGCTATTGCTAGTGTTCTTCACGTAGGTCGTAGTTTCCATCTGGCATCACTTAGCATCAACCTGAAATACTCCCTGTAATATTTCTTACAGTATACGTCTATAAGTGTGTATTCTCCTTTTTTTGTTTATCTGAAAATTTCTGTTTTAGTCTTTTTTGAAGGATATTTTTGTAGGAATTGAAATTCTGTGTTGACAGCTTTTTATGTTTCCTGTTAGTGTTTTAAGGATGTCATTTTATTATCTTCCTGCCTGCACTGTTTCTGGTGAGAAGGTGGCACACTTTCCCATCGCGGCTCTGCTCTTTGTAATGTGTTGCATTGTCTCCGGTTGCTTTCAGGGTTTCCCTTTAGTTTTCATTTTCAGTGGTCTATGATTTGCCTAGTTTTGATTTCCTTTGTATTTATTATGCTCAGGTTTTTGTCATTTATTTTGTCATTCTTAAGCTTGCAAATTGGTATTTTTGGCCAAATTGGGAGTTTTTTTGTTTTAACCATTATCCTTTCTGCATTGTTTTTGTTTGACCACTATTCCTGCTCCATTGTCTGTGTCCTCTCCTTCCAGAATCCAAATATGCGTGTGTTAGATGAGTTGATATTATCAGGCTCTATTTATTATTTAAATCTCATATCATCTTTGTTTTGTTTGTTGGTTTGTTCGTTTGTTTTTTGAGTCAGAATCTCGCTCTGTCACCCAGGCTGGTGTGCAGTGGCACAATTTCAGCTCACTGCAAACTCCGCTTGCCGGGTTCAAGCCATCCTTGTGCCTTGGCCTCCCAAGTAGCTGGGACTACAGGCATGCATCACCACACCAGTTAATTTTTGCATTTTTAGTAGAGATGGGGCTTCACCATGTTGACCAGGCTAGTCTCAATCCGCTGGCGCTAAGTGATCTGCCTGCCTTGGCCTCCCAAAGTGCTGGGATTATAGGTGTGCGCCATCACACCAGAACATCATCTGTTCTTTAGGTTAATAACTTCTATGAATCTGTTTTTATATTTTATATTCACTTGTCTGTTTTTCTGGCATCTCCAATCTGCTAGTATTGCCATCCAGCAATAATATTGTCATCCAGCAATAATATTGTCATCCAGCAATATTTAAGATATTTTGCTATTCGCTTCTAGAATTTCTCTGTGCTTCTCTTTTATAGTTTCCATTTCTCGCTTGAAATTCTCTGTTCACTAATTTAGACCATTTCAATTAAGTTTTTAAACATATTTTCATAACTACTTTGCATTCCTTTTCTGCTAATTACAACATCTGGGTCATCTTAAGATCTATTTCTGTTGACTACTTCTTTACAAATTGCGTATGGCTCACAATCATCTGCTTATTTACATGTTTAGTAAACTTTTGTATGTTATACATACAAAATGATACAGTATATAGTGGGAGTATTTATTATTTTTGTTTTTGTTTTGTTTTGTTTTGTTTTAAAGAATAGAGTTCATTCTTTCAGGGAATTTATTACTGGTAATTCTTCATCTGGCAAAGGCTTGATTTTACCCCTTTTTTAGGGTTGTTCATGAGTAATGCTTTATCTGGGGCATCTTTCTTTCCCAAAAAATTGTGAACTTTGTGGTGTCTCAGTGAAATTGTCCAAGTGTTATTGAGATTTCCCCACATTAGTCTGTCCCCTCTCTCCGAAACGTATGACCTCTAGTATCTTTGTTTCATTCTCAGCCTCGTATCAGGTACTGTCTGCTTGGCTTCAAAAAGTCTCACCTGGTGCATGGAAAGTCCAGCCCTCGGTCAAGGTCTTGTGAATAACCTCCCAAGGACTTTTAGGTCCTCCTCTTTATTGAGACAGGGTCTTGCTGTGTCGCCCAGGCTGTGGTGCAATGGCATGATCATGGTTCACTGCAGCCCCGACCTCCCCAGGCTAAGGTGATTCTTCTACTTCAACCTCCTGAGTAGCTGGGACCACAGGTGCACACCACCACACTTGGCTAGTTTTTGATTTTTTTGTAGAGATGAGGTTTCACCATGTTGTCCAGGCTGGTCTGGAACACCTGGGCTCAAGCGATCCTCTGTCCTTGGCCTCCCAAAGTGCTGGGATGACAGGTATGAGCTACTGCACCTGGCCTTTGGTTCTCCCTTTTTTGTAGTTCTGTCTTCTCCAATATTTTGTCCTTTAACTTCCAGCTGCATCATCCGCTCTGATCTGCAATCTGTGTCTTTCTAACTGCATAACTGCTTTCTTTATGTTTCTCCTCTTTGTGCTGCAATCAGGAAATTGTCTCCAGGCTGATATTAAGGGCTCATCTGGGATGTTTTCCTTTACTTAGGGATTGCTTTTTTTCTGTGCTGTCTATTGTCCAACATCAGAAAATAGTCACTGCATATGTCCAGTTTTATGGTTATTACTATGAAAGGGCACTCTGTCATCGTCAGGAACCCAAGTTCGGTAGAAATATACTTTTGAATGTTATTACTGTAATCTCTGTTTCTCACACTTTAGCATATAACAGATTCATGTAGAAAACTTGTTAACACACAGTGTTAGGCTCTACCTTTAGAGTTTCTGATTCAGTAGGATTGAGGTGGAGGCCAAGAATTTGCATTTTTAACAAGTGTTCAGGTAATGCTGATAGTCTGAGAATCACACTTTGAAAACCACTTGCTTAGAAAGATGATTCTTGAGAAAAAATATTGGGAGTTTGTTTGGAACTAAAAATATAGAATTTTGCTTTTTTGGTCTTATGTTCTGCATAATGGATTTATATTTCAGGTTGGCTTATTATAGCACTAGGCATCTTGCTCTTTTATTCAAATATGATTTTCAAAACTTAAGTGGGCTTCTTTGCATTGGAAAGGATATAGCTTTTTTAAAAGAAATAATTATTTTATTTTAGGAAATAAGTATTTGATTTTTTGTTTCAGAGACTGGGATTTATTTAATTATTCTTATATGTGTGTGTGGTATGTCTGTGTGTGTTTTATAGATAAGATGCATGATAAATTATCCTTGTAATAATTAGCTTGTTTGAGCCTATGCCAGTAGGATGGCTGGACCTGGGCCCTACCTCTTGTTTGAAAGTTTCTTGATAGCTTACCCTTGGTCTTTAAATAGCTCTTATGGTAGCTATTAAAATCTATCTACCCTCTAGCATATTTTGTCTACTGTTTTTGCCTCCATTCTTCCAATGGGCCCATCTCTCATTTGTGAGGTTTTAGGGATTGATTGTTTCTTTATACTCTAATCTGTGCATTTCCCATCGGTATAGCGCTTGTACTAATGTCAAGTTGGTGACACTTAATGTTGATGATGCTGACATGGTTCTTGAAGTGGTTAATGGGACAGTTACTCAGGACAAAGAGTTTTCCCTCAACAGCATTCCAGTATTTGTCTTAGTTGAGAAAATGGATTGGGCTTACCTCTTCAAATTCTGATCAATCCTTGACAATTTTTTTCTTTACCAACCTCTTTAATTTCTTTGAAAATTTGGTACAGTCGCCTTTGTTGGCTGTATTAGAAGGCTGTAGAATGGCACATTTTAAATATTATTTCAACTGCAAGGTGTGATTCATAAAATTTCAATCTCAGCTTCAGATATCTGTATTCAAATATTTCGATACAGGAATAGTGAAATACTAATTACTAAATATTAATCATTCGAAACTCATTTTAACAGGTTCATTTTGATGGTTGGGACCATAAGTATGACTACTGGGTGGAGGCAGACAGCCCTGACATCCACCCGATCGGATGGTGTGATGTCACAGGGCATCCACTGGAAGTGCCGCAGCGTGAGTACTTTGCTCTTTGTCATTGCCCTTTAAATACTTAGCCTGATTTCCAGCCATACTGTTGCTTATTCATGCCATTATAGGCATCTGAAAGCTAAATATGACATAGGCGAATTCATCATCACTACAGCTTCACTGAAAACCAATTATTTCCAATTAAGCCTCAAAGGGCATGCGTTATATTAATGAAAAGTGATAATCGGCCGGGCATGGTGGCTCAAGCCTGTAATCCCAGCACTTTGGGAGGCTGAGACGGGCGGATCACGAGGTCAGGAGATCGAGACCAGCCTGGCTAACATGGTGAAACCCCGTCTCTACTAAAAAATACAAAAAACTAGCTGGGCGAGGTGGTGGGCGCCTGTAGTCCCAGCTACTCGGGAGGCTGAGGCAGGAGAATGGTGTAAACCCGGGAGGCGGAGCTTGCAGTAAGCTGACATCCGGCCACTGCACTCCAGCCTGGGAGAGAGAACGAGACTCCGTCTCAAAAAAAAAAAAAAAAAAAAAAAAAAA
>NW_016804410.1:1108455-1110907 GCF_001698545.2 Rhinopithecus bieti
TTTTTTTTTAAACATCTGATCTTTATTTTATAGAACAGACTACACGAAGTCTTTTGGAAAATTAAAATATTTTAACTTCCAACAATTTTCAGATTTTTTTTCTTATAAAAAAAATTTAAAATCCTCTACTTTACTCACATCTTTATTATTTCTGACTTTCTAGCTACTTAAAGTTAAGGAGGAAATTAACCACTCTAAATTTTAATGAGCCTCAACCCAAAATACCTTATTTTTTTTGTCTGAAGGAGTCCTCTGATCTGATGAGGCTGACATGACTAATAACCGGTTCCAGACACAAGTGCAAGTGTTCTCCACTCTCATGTTTGTTTTGTTCCCTCACTGCTTCTCTTTCCCTCCCGTTGGTTTCTTAGGATTAAGCTAGAATGCTTTTCTATTAATGAGGATATCTTACACACAGCCAGCCTAATGATGCTTGAACCTTAGGCCTCAAAGGACTTCTTGTAAAAATGAGAAGAATCCCTGACTAAATAATTGGACAAAGAGTTCTACATTGTGCTAGATTCTTCAAAAACTACAAAATGAAAGAGACGAAGGCCTTTCTGGAGCCGACAGTATATTGGCACAGATAGGACCAGTACCCCAAGACTGTAGAATGAAGGGGACCATGCTCAGCACCATGTGGGGGGACTCCAAGTAGGGAAGGGCGCCAGCATTTGTGCTTTGTGGTTTCCTTCGGTCTTGCTTTTTATCCTCCCTGGTTTCACACCCCAGCATGTCACGGAGATGGTTCTCACTTTATGTGAACCCCCCAATACAACCCTGTACATCCATCCCTCAGCCAGTAACTTTCTCATGTGTGAACGACTTCCTCTGGGGTAGGCATGGACCAGCATTGCAGGTACAGGGACAGCTCTCCTCACTCCACTCCAAGCATTGTCTGCTCCTTTTGTCACTCTACCCAGCTGGATTTTCTACCTGAATGTCTCAGAAGCATCCCAGAGTCTATGCATCAAACCCAACCTCCATCCCAAGCCAAAAACTTGCTCTTTCTACTATAGTTTCTGTTTGCTTCCAAAGTTGCCATTCCAGACTCTGCTCCCTCTTGGCCCCTTCCTCAGTCCACACATATAAACAGTCACCAGGTGTCCTGTTGGTTCTCTTTCTTAATTCTCCAGAATCTGTCTTTGACCCCCAATGCTTTGACCCCAATGCATCTTCTCAATGCTATTGTATTATTTTGAGGTGTCATCATAGTTACAGATGCTTCTCAGAATGGGGCCTGTAGTCTGCTAGTGAGTTGCACAGGTTCTCCTGATGAGCCTAGGATAAATCTAAAAATGCAGGTTCTAGAGCAGTATAGACTAGTGGTTAAAAATGAGAAAAATGGAGTCAGAATGCTGGGCTTTGAATCTCAGTTTAAAGCTTGCTTAGTGGGTGCCTCTCTATGCCTCAGTTTCCTCATCTATAAAATAAAGATAATATTAATTTCTACCTCATGAATTTATAATTATTAAATGAAATAAATGAATGGATAGAATTCAAAAACTGCCTACTCCATAGTATGTGCTCAGTTAATACTAACTTCTCTCAGGAAATAATTTGGCATTCTCTAGATTTTCATTCTTATGTAAGTTATTAAGTGGGAGTTACTAAGAGTTCCAGATTTGAAATTGAGCAAAAATTAATGTGATTAGGGTTTTCCAAATACTTTAATTCAATTTTTCTTAAGAAGTTTGACTTCCATGTGTTGTTGGCAGTATTACAAGATGAGTATTTTGTGTATTCACAGGCAGGTAATTAGATTTGCTAGAATTTGGGGGAAAGATAACTTGTAATTGGTTGTCTTTGGTTGGTTGTGATTTTCTGTTTTCGCTGTGTTTGACTTTCTTTTTATAAACTTGTTTGTTTAGATTAATCAAGATTAATATAGCTTGTTATAGGTTGTTTGCTTAATCTTATGGTTTTAATTATTTATATCTGCACCATAATTATGTTTTATTGATTTTGAAATACCTATACTTTAAGACATGCTTGTGATCTGGTTCAATATGTGTTATCCCTGCCCCTATTTTGAAAGCAAAAATACATGCACACACACACATGCACACCCATATACAAACACACCCCTACTCCAAAACCGATTCTGTTACTTATTTATTTATTTATCATTGAATTCTTTTTCCACTGGGAAGGAGAAACAAATGGTTGCTCTAGGCACTCTAACAAAACAACGTTTGAGGGGCTGTCATTGACTGTTGCAGTGACGTTATGATTGTCTTTTTTTTTATTATTATACTTTAAGTTCTAGGGTACATGTGCATAACGTGCAGGTTTGTTACATATGTATACTTGTGCCATGTTGGTGTGCTGCACCCATCAACTCGTCAGCACCCATCAATTCGTCATTTATATCAGGTATAACTCCCAATGCAATCCCTCCCTTCTCCCCCCTCCCCATGATAGGCCCCCGGTGTGTGATGTTCCCCTTCCC
>NW_016804410.1:1112897-1122206 GCF_001698545.2 Rhinopithecus bieti
CATGTGTCTTTGTAGTAGAATAATTTATAATCCTTTGGGTATATACCCAGTAGTGGGATGGCTGGGTCATATGGTACATCTAGTTCTAGATCCTTGAGGAATTGCCATACTGTTTTCCATAATGGTTGAACTAGTTTACAATCCCACCAACAGTGTAAAAGTGTTCCTATTTCACCACATCCTCTCCAACACCTGTTGTTTCCTGACTTTTTAATGATTGCCATTCTAACTGGCGTGAGATGGTATCTCATTGTGGTTTTGATTTGCATTTCTCTGATGGCGAGTGATGATGAGCATTTTTTCATCAAAAAGTGGGCAAAGGATATGAACAGACATTTCTCAAAAGAAGACTTTCATACAGCCAACAGACACATGAAAAAATGTCTTTTCTTTCTTCTTTCCCAGAATAGTCTGTATAAAACCCCTTGTAAAAACAAGGAGCGTTGTGAGCACTGAAACTCTGTGGAATTAGAAAAATTTTATTCAGAGATGGAAATTCACTTAGATTATAAAATAAAAGTTAATGCAATTTTTTGGCCAGATGTGAAGCAATTAATATGATGATGGATGGATGTCATTCCGAGGAAAAAATATTGTTAGCCTAACCAGGTAATAGCACATTTTCAACTTCATTCTATTTTAAAGAGAATTTCACAAGGAATCTTTAGTACTTGTTCTTCCAAATTACAGCAAGCAAGTAATCAGCAGTTTTAAGAGTCCCTAAGTACTCATTGACTTAATAGACAATTATAGCATATTGTGTTTTAAAAAAGGTAGCTATTTTCAAAGTCCCTAATTACAGATCTACATGATAGACTTATCAAGGAAAAATAATACATTTCAAAATGTACTTACAGTCATAATGATATTATCTGTTTTAAATGCTCCTTGTTGAAGTGCTTATCCTGTGTCTCTACCTTCTGGAGGTGTGAGGGCAGATTCCATTTACTTGGTTCTAAAACTTAGTCGTTGGATGCCTAGTGGCTAGCCCAGAACAATTCTGCAGATTATTTTCTCATTGTAGCTTGATGACTTTGTTCACAGTTGACATGCAGTGTGGCACAGCAGTTTCTGTCATCACATGTACAGACCATCGTAGATTGTATTAATAACGCACAGCTCTGTGCAAATTTACAGACCTTTAAAACAGGTACAATAGCCCGTCCCTTCTAAAATGGATGAAATAACTCAGTGGTTTGACAGTAAGGCTTGCCAAATTCTCACCCTATCCCAATTTATGACTCTCATCTGGCTATAGATTTATGCAAGTCAGCATATGGACGTTGAGTGAAGATCCTGAGTTCACACAGGGACCTTTCAGGCTTTTTCTCAGAGAGTTTTAACCCTTTCAGAAGACAATAATGCCTTCCATGGCAGGGGAAGGGAACTGGATGCAATTGTTATGTATCGCTATCCCTGCCCTACATCACCCTACAATACCTGGTTAGTGGAAACCTTGAGCAGTTGAGCAATCAACTGACTGCCTGAAAATATTACATGAAGAAGGGTTTTATCATCTCAGTGTTGTTGTGGTAATTGAATAGAGATTTTTTTGGTATCTTGAATGTACTAACTGCTGTACTAGGGTTTGCAAAGTCCTGTGGGACATAGTTCTACACTGGTGGCCATGATTATAAAGGCGCCAGGAGGAGAGATAGTCCTGTGAACACTCATGGCATGGTAGTGCCATAGTGAAGAGATTCACAGAGATGTTTTGGCTACTGCATGCACTTGTATTTAGTGTTAAGAGATTAAAATTCGTCCTCTTAAAGATGCTTTTTCTTATTTATAGCAATTCTTCTTTCAAAATTGGGGGTCAAGGAGAATGAGAAGTGGACAAGGGCAGCTCTCTGTGTTGCTTTAAGGACAAGCTTAGTGATACTAGCATCTTGGAAAATCTTTCATTTTTTTTTTTTTTGTCTTTCATGGTATTAGAAAGACTTAAAATACGTCATAGTTTTATTTTACAAGTGAAGGTATCCTTAAATGACTCCTAGAAATGAGCATAGAATCAAGTATTTTCTAATGTAAACATTATGTATTTGCATTCTGAAAGAGAGCTGTGTAAAGATTATGAATTTTTTCATTTCACTCTGCATTCTAAGCAACCAAGAATCAAGAAGTTGCAAATATACACAAACCTAAAATTCAATGAGCACTAAATGACAGACTTAGAGAACTGAAAATTTTCAGCATATTTAAGAACTAAGAGCCTTTGGCTTTTATGCTACTTTTCATTTATGCTTTGGTATTCATTTCAAGTCAGAAAGTAAAAATTAGAATTCGTTTTCCTTAGCAAAACAGTAAGTTTCACTTCAGCACATAAGTTTACCATAATTAGAGGGGATGGCAGAATACTTTATCCAAGTCTTTGGGATAACAGCTCTGTGCACCTGTCCATCCAGCCATGAGAACCATAGATCTTTTCTTCCATGGCCCACTCACAGGATGGCATATTCAGGAGCTTCTCATCCTAGGTGTTGTAGATACAAAGTCAGACCTTCTTTAAGCAGCCAGTAGCCTTGCCCTACTATGTTTGAAGTGACCCTCTAGATTTCTGGCAGTTCAGTCTTCTGCTACATCTCACCCACTTTATAGCATTCTTTAGAATACTCCCAATTTTACTTGCATTTAGTGCTTCATAAAAATTTTCTGTATGTAGTGTTATTTCTATAAACACCAATGAGCTGAAAGTCATGTAGAGGAGGATGCAGCTGCTGACCACATAGCCCTTTTTTTCCTGCATTACCAACCCTCTTCTCCAAGGCATTATTCTCTTTGACTAACCCACATTCTCCTTGTTGCTATTTTACTTGACTCTTTTCTTGAATATTAAAAACTTTTATTGTTCTAAGGAATTGTAAAACAGAGTAAGAGAAATATGGTTATAGAAGTTTTTATACTTTCATGAGCAGTTTATGTTTTTTAGATTGACAAGAACATTTTCCGTAATTTTCTTTGAAGTCATCGTTCTTCTTTTCATGTCAGTGGACCTGTTTTGTAATGGAAGTCATTAGAAAAGGAGAGGAATCTTTTGTGTAATCCCTGTAACCAAATTATAATGCCAGATAGCCAGGGAAAATACTTTCACACAGTGGAGTCACATATTATTCTAGGATTAGGGTCTAAATTCAGTGAGTAATGCCAAAAATCATGTTTAATCACAGTTACTGAAAAGTGTGTCACAGCGAGCCCACCAGAGTGGATTACCTCCATCATTGAACTGTACAGTTGGCATTGTTGAGCGTTAGGTGAAGTCACTGGTGTGAATTGAGGGTCACGCTGTATGATAATCACACGGCACTTTTAAATAGCACGTCGTTTGCACATTCAGAAAACTGTTCACATTGGAGGAACATATTGAGACTGAGGAGAAGAGTAGTAGTCTCTGACTCCTATCTCATGCTCATACCTGGATTCCATTTTTGAGTACCGTGGTAGGATCACCTGTACTTGTAGCTACTAGAGTACCTTTCTTTCCCCCTTTTCCATATATATTTGAATTTGTATACGTGGTAGAACTCCATTCTATTCACTTCAGATATTTGACTGTCTTGATGTGCATGACTATCCTTACTACCTTTTAAAGCTAGGAATAGTTGCGATAAGAAGTTTGTGTATATAAAAATATAAAAATTTTGATTATTATGTAAAGCATATATTAAGAGATGTGAATACAGAAATAGCAATACACTAATAGTATTGGACTTCAGTATCCCACTCTCAACAGTGGATAGATCATCCAGATAGAAAATCAGAAACAAGACACGGGTGTCTACTTTAGCTCACATCTATTCAACA
Organism: Rhinopithecus bieti; assembly: GCF_001698545.2. Taxonomy (NCBI): domain Eukaryota; kingdom Metazoa; phylum Chordata; class Mammalia; order Primates; family Cercopithecidae; genus Rhinopithecus; species Rhinopithecus bieti. The sequence continues at coordinate 1,116,699 of NW_016804410.1, forward strand.
TAGTATTGGAAGTCCAAGCCATAGCAATTAGAGAAGAAAAAGAAATAAAAGGCATTCACATTGGAAACGAACAAGTTAAATTGTCTCTGTTTGCTGATAGCATAACCTTTTGTGTATATAGAAAAGTGTGTTAGTCTGTTTTCACACTGCTATAAAGAACTTCTCTGAAACTGGGTAATTTATAAAGGAAGGGGTTTAATTGACTCATAGTTTTGCATGGCTAGGGAGGTCTCAGGGAACTTACAATCATGGCAGAGGGGGAAGCAGGCACCTTCTTCACAAGGTGGCAGGAGAGAGAACAGTGAAAGTACAGTGCAAATTGTCATTTACAAAACCACCAGATCTCGTGAGAACTCACTCACTATCATGAGAACAGCATAGGGAAACCACCCTCATGATCTAGTCACCTCCCTCCCTCTACACATGAGGATTGCAATTCGAGATGAGATTTGGGTGGGGACACAGAGCCAAACCATGTCAAAAACCCTAAAGATTCTACAAAGAAACTCTTAGAATTAATAAATAAATTCAGTAAAGTTGCAGGATACAAAATCAATATACAAAAGTCAGTTGGGTTTCTATCCACTAACAATGAGGTATCCAAATTCCATTTACAATAGCATCAAAAAGAATAAAATGCTTAGGAATAAATTTAACCAAGGATGTGAAATATCTGCATGCTGAAAACTTTTAATACATTGAAATAAATTGTAGAAGACAAAAATAAATGGAAAGATATCCCATATTCATGGACTGGAACGCTTAATGTTAAAATTCATACTACTAAAAGCAGTTTACAGATTCGGTGCAATCCCTATCAAAATTCCAATAGCATTTTTCACAGAAATAGAAATAACTGTCTCATGGAGCTGAAAAAGACCCCAAGTAGCTTAATCAGTTGTAAGAAAGAAGAACAAAGCTGGAGACATTACATTCCCTGATTTCAAACTATAGTACAAAGCTATGGTAATCAAAATAGTATGTTAGTAGCATGAAAAGAGGCACATAGACCAATGAAACAGAAGAAAGCCCAGAAATAAACTCATGTATATGGTCAACTAATCTTTGACAAAGGCACCAAGAATATATAATAGGGAAAGGAAATCTCTTTAATAAGTGGTTCTGGGAAAACTAGATATCCACATGCAGAAGAATGAAATTGGACCCTTGTCTTACACCATATACAAAAATTAACTTGAAATGGATTAAAGACTTAAATCTAAGATCTGAAACCATAAAACTCCTAGAAGAGAACATAAGGAAAAGCTTTATCAAGACATTGGTTTTGATAGTGAGTTTTTAAATATGACAACAAAAGCAAAAATAAACGAAGACTACGTCAAATTATAAAGCTTCTGCACAGCAAAGGAAACAGTCAACAGAATGAAGAAACAACCTATGGAATGGGAGAAAATAGATACAAACCCGACATCTGATAAAGGGTTAATCTCCATATATATAACAAGTTCATCTAACTCAATAGCAAAACAAAACAAAACAAAACAAAAAAAAAAACAGAAAAAAAAAAAAAAAAACAAAGAAAAAACCTGATTAAATAATATAAAATGGGCAAAGGACCTGAATAGACATTTTTTTCTTCTGAAGAAGCCGTACAGATGGACAGCAGGGCCATAGCTATATGAAAAGTTGCCCAGCACCACTAATGGTCAGAGAAATGCAAATCAAAACTACAGTGAGATATCACCTAACACCTGTTAGGATGATTTTATTCAAAAAGAGAAAAGATAATAATTGGCCAGGATGTGGAGAAAACAGAGAACCCTTACACACTGTTAATGGGAATATAAATTGGTACAGCTGTTATGGAAAAAAATATTGAGGTTCCTTTAAAAATTATAAATAGAACTACCGTGAGATTCAGCAATTCCTCTTTTGGGTATGTATCCAAATGAAATGGAATAAGTATCTCCAAGACATACCTGTGTTCATTGCGGCATTATTCACAATAGCCAAGATAGGGAAACTACCTAATTGCTCATCAATGGATGAATGGATAAAGAAAATATGGTATTGTACATACAATGAAATATTTGTCATCCATAAAATGAAGGAGATCATGTCATTTGCAATATCATGGATAAACTGGAGTGTTTTATGCTGAGTGAAATAAGCCATGCACATAAAAACAAATACTGTATGATCCTACCTATATGAAATCTAAAAATGTCTAACTAATAAAAGTGGAGAGCAGAATGGTGGTTACCAGAGGCTGAGGCATAAAGGAAATGGAGAAATGTTGGCCAAATGTACAAACTTTCAGTTACAATATTCCAGAAATATTATATATGACATGGGTGGTAATGTGTTAATTTGGTTGTGGTAACCATCACACAATATATATGTTTATCAAATCACCATGTTATACATCTTAAATATGTATTATCTTTGTCAATCAAATATTTTACAATTAGGCTGGGTGCGGTGGCTCAGGCCTATAATTCCAGCACTTTGGGAGGTCGAGGTGGGTGGATCACCTGAGGTCAGGAGTTTGAGACTTGCCTGGCCAACATAGTGAAACCCCGTCTCTACTAAAAATACAAAAAAATTAGCCCTGCACAGTGGCACGTGCCTGTAATCCCACCTACTTGAGAGGCTGAGATAGGAGAATTGCTTGAATGTGGGCGGCAGAGGTTGCAGTGAGTCAAGATCGTGCCACTGTACTCCAGCCTGGGCAACAAGAGTGAAAACTCTATCTAAATATGTATAATATTTAATATATATTATATATTAAAATTAAAAAAATAATTGTAGCAGGTGCTTATTGTATAGCATAGCAGAGTCAAAAAAGTGCAGATCTGCAAGTTAGAAACCTTGAATTTTTGTCCCAAATACCATAATGTGACTTGTGAGTTGTCACAAATTATGTGACCATATAAACCTTTATTTTGTTATTTACAAAAATAAGCGGGTGGACTAGGTCAGTGGTTCACAACCTGAATGGGAAACACATAAATGATTCACAAGCTTGCCACTGGAATTCTGCTTTTGTGGAACCTGGAAGCTTCGATCTTTTAAGTCCCTTCCAGTTCTGTATGCCAGTAAGGGGATCCGTTTTCTTCTAGTAGACTCCCAGGCTCTCCTGGTCCTGCTGTGGCTGTGGCCTCTGACCTCGTGGAGCCTGGTGCTGCTGTAGTCTGTAATGGGATGGCACTCCATGTGGTCCCTGGCGCTGAGGCACTCACTTAAGCAGTGGAAAGTTAGAATTTGAAGGGTTAGACTGTATCATGGGAGCTTTCTCTCCTTCTCTGAATGGAGTGCCTTTATACCCACAGTGCAAGTGAACATTTTTATTTGCTGATTTGACCAGGCAGCAGGTAGGAAGTCTGGTTTCTTACATCTCCTTGCAAGGAGCTCCCTTGGGGCAGCACTAACACTTAGAATCAGTGAGGGCTTGTTCTCTCTCAGTTGTACGGTCTAGACAAATTTGAAGCCACCAGTGAATAAACTGGTACAGGCGAGTTGGAGGGAAGGCAATTTGCTCCTTTTACATTATCGAAGCATCTGTTACAGCCATCAGGTGGAGGATTTTCCTTCCATTTGGAAACTTGGCAATTCTGCCAAGTTTCTAAATGTCAATAATGAAATGTCATTAATTGTAGAGAGAGATTTCACGCAGAAGCCATGGAGAGAAATGTAATTAGAATTATACATTGTGTAATTGTGTGTGTGTGTGTGTGTGTGTGTGTGTGTGTGTGTGTGTGTGTTCTCAAACAACTCATAACATTTTCTGTTAAGAATGCCCAAAAGCTTACTGGTCATGAGAACTTTTAATGTGGCCCTGTTAGGCTAGTTTGAGAAGGGATTATGGACACCAAAATTTCTGCTTTAGATGTGCTTTTCAGGCTGTTGGAAAAACGGTATAGTCACTCCACTTGGGAGTATGTTTCACTCTCATAGGTAACTTTCATATTTATACTTGTTTGGTTATGAGAACATATATGACATTTCTATCAGCAACTAGTCAGCTTGATTTTTTTTAGTCAGAAAATTGTATGTGACACCATCAATGAAACTAGAATGTACGAAATTTTTCTTTTAGTAAAAAGAGGGGAAAAACAGTTCAAAGGCTGGGGATGCTCAAAACCAATTCATAAGCTACTTTGATATGCTTATAGCTTTTGACCTGTCTCTTATCTCCCTTTACTTGAATAAGAACAATTCTAGGACTGGGGAGTACACAAGTTATCATCCCTTTGGCTTGAGTTTAAGTGTCACTTTACTTAAGGCAATGTCGAGGAAGGGGAAAAGACATAGAATGAGTGAATGAATGAGAGAGAGAAAGAGAGAAGGGGGACAGTTTTGCAGCATTTTTACTTAAGTCAAATGGGAATAATTCAATTACATAAACCAAGTACCAAATTAGGTGGTTTTTTAAAAGGCTGATTTCTCATAAAAGGCTAAAGGAGGTTTAGGGTAAAAGAAAGTTAAAAGTCCTCTTAGTTCTTTATAATTTCTTTGAGAAACAATTTTATAACGGTAAAGTTTAAAAGATAAATATATTTTAATCACTGTCTTATTTATTTCTTAAAAATAATGAAAAAAATGGAACAGGGCTATCTAGTGAAATAGTATTCATATTAAATCCTTTTAGGTGCCATTTAGCTCTTTAGTTCCTCACAGTAAGTCTGTTAGTTAAGGGTAGGCTTCACACAATTTAGTTTATTTATATGTAAAACATTTTTTTGTGTGTATGCCAATAACTCTTAACATTTTTTTCTACTCTTAAAATTCTGTGCTTCATGGTTGGGGATGGTGGCTCACGCCTATAATCCCAGCACTCTTGGAGGCTGAAGTGGGAGAATCACTCGAACCCAGGAGTTCAAGACTATCCTAGGCAACATAGCCTGACCCCCCTCACTACAAAATAAACATGGAAAAATTAGCTGGGCATGGTGGTGTGCAACTGTGGTCCCAGCTACTCAGGAGGCTGAGAGAGAAGGATCATTTGAGCCAACGAAGTCGATGCTGCAGTGAACCATGATTGCAGCACTGCAGTCCAGCCTAATTGATACCAGTCGACAAGTCTCAAAAAAAGAAAAAATAAATCCTATGCTTCTACATTATCTATGTGGACCTCTCACAATTTTATCTCTTCTGTAGATCAACAAAAAGGTCATTCTTCTGATTTTGAAAGGTTAAAACTGAGTAATAAAACAATCCAACATTTTACAAAGGCCTATTCTATAGTATAAAAAGAACTTAGTTTTGTTGTATTTAAGTGGTTATGGTATAAATACTTTAAAATACTAACATGGCCGGGTGCGGTGGCTCAAGCCTGTAATCCCAGCACTTTGGGAGGCCGAGATGGGTGGATCACGAGGTCAGGAGATCGAGACCATCCTGGCTAACACGGTGAAACCCCGTCTCTACTAAAAATACAAAAACTAGCCGGGCGGGTGGCGGGCGCCTGTAGTCCCAGCTACTCGGGAGGCTGAGGCAGGAGAATGGCGTAAACCCGGGAGGCGGAGCTTGCAGTGAGCTGAGATC
>NW_016804410.1:1122459-1126123 GCF_001698545.2 Rhinopithecus bieti
AAAAAAAAAAAAAAAATACTAATGTGACATGTTTGAACGGGGAGATATCTGAAATTGAATCTACAATTTTCCCTTCCTCTTTACTGTCATTTTTTCCATATATCAGTGAAAACTATATGTGTACCTTCTTCACTTTCTTGTTCCTAATCCTTACAATGGCTCATACCAATATACAGCCAGATCTCAGATGTTTCCATCAGAGGCTACAGATCAAATCATTCCATTTTCCATCAAACCTCTGATCTCCCTGATACTGTACTTGTATTTAAACATGAGGTCATCTTTTTCTGGGATCCTTGTTTAATTAGCCAATTACCCACTGTATTATTGTCTCTTAATTAAAACTCAACATATGATAAATGCATTTTACCGTATTTTGTTAGGAAAATATTTGCCAGTTCTTTATTAAGGAAGTGGTCTTCTGTCTCATTTTAAAATAATAAGCAAAGGCCAGTACAACATGTTTTTCTTTTTGCCTTACCTGCTCTGAAGCTCTGTCAGATCTGTGAAAGAGACTTTTGACGTTTGCATTCTTTTCTTACTGTATGCTTGTTTCTGAGTGGAAGATAAGTATTATTATTGTATCGATTCATCTCTTTCAGGACTCTACCACATTTCTAACCATATCCCTATGTCAGGCAGATGGTTAGATTGTCTTTCTCTACTAATATTGCCATCGTGGTACTTTAAGGATTTTTTTCTAGATTGTCAAGTAAGTATAAAATTGGCATTTTTAGGAACCTTTTGAAATTCTTTTGTTGCATTTTCATTTCACAAAATTATTGTTCTATTTTATTTACGTATTATGAAATGTGATGTTCTGAAACCCAGGTACGAGCAAACATGGTGTTTGGTTGTACTATTTCCTTCTTCTATTTGAGACACTAATTATTACAGCACAATGGATATTTATTTTCCCTAATTTCATTAGGAGGAGAGTAGGTATGATTAACCTATAATTTTAGTTTGAAAGATAATGCTTATTAGTTGCATTCTCCAATGTTCAAGGGTAATTATTTCATTAAATCTTCTTAGCAAACCATAATATAAATTTCCTGGGGGGTGGCATGGAAAAAACCAAGATACTAACCTAAACATTTCCAGTTCAAAATAAAGACAGTAAAAGCTTAATTATTTGAAATGGGAATGCGTGCATAATTGAACAGTTGCTTCATTGATTTTCAGTTCACATTTCATACCTTGCTCCCCTGCCCCATTCTCAAGCTTAGCTGTCGAGCTTACTGCCTGTTTCACCGAGAACATAAAAGCTGTCAGCGGTGAAATTTGTCTTCCTCCTGCCATGGAGCCCACTAGCGCCCCATCATATGCACACAGGTTTTGCCTTCGTCAGGACTGGGACTGCTAACAGCCCCTGATCGTCCTACAACCCGTCCTCACCGGGATACTGGCCTGTCACCCTGTCCTCACTCAGGGCTTTTTCCCACATTTAAACCCCTCCCTACATTATCAAATTTTCCCTGTACTGAAATATTCTCATCATCACTCAAACAAAACAATAATAGAAATACCATTTGGGGCATAAACCCACTTTTAATAACCATTTTATACAACCTTTTATATAAAAACTTAAGAAGTTGTTTAAACTATAGCTTCTCCCCTTTTCCTCTTCCACTTTCCCGTGAACCTCCATCAGTCTTGCTCACACCTTTTCACTGAAAACATTCTTGTCGCAGGCCTGGCAGCCCAGCATGTTGCCAAACCCAGAGGCCGGGTGCAGGTTCAACCCTCGTGTGGTCTGCGCGCCTTCTGCGCAGCTTCCTCCTGGCTCTTCCTCTGCTAGCTGGGTTCCTCGCTCTCAGCTGCCTTGCTCACTCTTTCTTTCTGATCTCTACACCTCGGTGTTCCCAGAGTTCAGTCCTCAGACTTCTCTTCTTCATGGACACGAACTCGCCATGGGGTTCACCTAGCCCCGACTGTAAATAGCGGTGTGGATGCTGCCTATGTGGGCTCTGAAGGGCTGACTCCAGTCCCAGCTACGATGCAGAGCACTCAGCAGGCCCTTTACGAGGTGCCCGGAGAAGTAAACTGCTCACCGAGCAGCGCGGTAGGTGTGTTCTCACCGATCCCCTCTCCACGCAGTGCTTGCCAGTGTCTCCTAGCCAACCCAGAATAAATAAGAGATTGGCCCACACGGTCTCATCTCCCGCCACCCTTCCCCTCGCCCAGGCCTTCTGGCAGTTGTCCCAGCCTGTCCCATGCTCTCACTTCAAGTAGGATTCTGTTCAAATATCAGCACTTCTTCCCTGCCTCGCCCTCTTAAAGATCTCCCGACATCCCCACTTACTTTCTCTTCCTTACCCCACTTCATGTATCTGCCTAGCACCATCACTCTGACTTGCTGTCATGCTTCTTATCTGATGGCTTATTCCATCTTTGGCATGAGAAGTTAGAGCTCCCCGTTGGCAAGGCCTTCTCTTTGGTTTGCCACCATATCGCTAGCAAAGGGAACACCGGCATCTAATAAGCCTGCAGTGTCTCTTTAATTGAATGGATAACCCTCAGTAATTAATTTTATGTTAAAAATAAGAAAAAATAAAATCTTAACTTGCCTGTTATCTGTGACATTTAAATCTATTTCCCTTTTCAAAGAAGCAGTGTTTGTACATCTTCTAGTGGATATTATCACCCAACGCTAATGTCATTTCTCTGTTATTTAAAAAAAAAAAACTTGCTAAATGAATCAGGTTGAACCGAGTACTGTTTCAGCAGTGAGTAATTAGTATTGAAATAAAGATAGTAATGCTCCTGATTCTTATTTATTTATTTTTGATGCTGACCAACATCAATCCGTAAGTCATCTATATATTTAAACGAATAGATCATCTTAATTTGCTTCAGGGTCAGCATTATCACTGTGCCATGGGCATGTGCATACCAAATAAAATTACAGTTCTGAGAAGAAAGTACATTCTTAGAAGGAGGATGATGTTCTCAGTCTGTAACCCATTTTAGGTATAATAATAAGTGTTTTCATTTACATCACCCAGAGTCGCCAGTTTGGATCATTTGGGAATAAGAAAAGACAGTTCCCTTTTTCATTTTCTAGAGATAAGTACAATCTCTTTTATTTCTTGACTTTTGCCTTGATCTCTTACATCATCTTTACCTGACAATATGTCTAAAATCCATATGCAATTTGAGTGTTTTCTTTTCTTTTCTTTTTTTTTTTTTTGAGACGGAGTCTCGCTCTGTCGCCCAGGCTGGAGTGCAGTGGCCGGATCTCGGCTCACTGCAAGCTCCGCCCCCCGGGTTCACGCCATTCTCCTGCCTCAGCCTCCCGAGTAGCTGGGACTACAGGCGCCCGCCACCTCGCCCGGCTAGTTTTTTGTATTTTTTAGTAGAGACGGGGTTTCACCGTGTTAGCCAGGATGGTCTCGATCTCCTGACCTCGTGATCCGCCCGTCTCGGCCTCCCAAAGTGCTGGGATTACAGGCTTGAGCCACCGCGCCCGGCCTTGAGTGTTTTCTTTTAAGGACAATTGCTTGATTTCACAAAAGAAAAATCAAGGCCGGGCGCGGCGGCTCAAGCCTGTAATCCCAGCACTTTGGGAGGCCGAGACGGGCGGATCACGAGGTCAGGAGATCGAGACCATCTGGCTAACATGGTGAACCCCTGTCTCTACTAAAAATACAAAAACCTAGCC